>NC_042998.1:130173810-130208810 GCF_006345805.1 Octopus sinensis | reverse complement strand
TGCTTTTGAGCGTTTACTTTTTCTTTTGTTGTATTATGGGCTTTTTTTTTTATCCTGTGTGCTAATGTTTAATTCTCGAACGGCTTGTTTGACATTGACGTTGTGTGAAAACTTTGCTGAGAAACATTACCTTTGCTAGATTATCTTCAACTGTCATCATCAATCCGAATCAGTTAGGATCAATCTTTTGCGTTTAGGTAGAACGACAGCCATCGTCAAAATTAAGGTTTGTGTTCGTCATCTCCGTACAGATTATTGATTCCGATACTGTCAGAATTTTTCAAGATAAAAATGAAAAACCCTGCCTGGCACTCCAATTTATCATGCATCCATTTCAGAATGGGAAAAACATATTGTGATCGAGTGAGCAATCACTGCGTGTGCCCTTAAAAACAGATAGTTTGGAGAAAACTACTTAATCAGGTACTTAGACGATAGTAAAATATTTGAATCTACGGTTTGGGGTGGAATATATTTATATACCAGATGGTGCTAAAATATTGCTGGCTTTAATAATATCGCAAAAGGCCTGGTTGGAAGCCCAGGCTTCCGAGTTCTGTTGCAAGGCAATAAGTGTGTGAAACTGAGATGCAAATATGTTCAATAAAATCATAATTGTTTGATCCTCCTGCATTCTCATTTACCCAACGCCAGGAACTTTCCAGCACACCTCATATATTCTGGAGAATTGTGGAAGTTACCTTTGGATTTAAATCATCAACAATTAAAAATAGTGATTATCTGTAATACGCATTTTTCGAGAAATTTAGATATGTAGAAATAACCATGCAATCCATATGCATTTATATACTGTGTGTATAGGTATAAAAATATGTATACATAAATATATATACACACACACACATATATGTATATATATATATATATATATATATAATATATATAAACATTATCTGCATATTTATGCGTGGGTGTGTGTTTGTGTGTATACTTATATATCTATCTATATATATATATATATAAGCATGTATACATATATTTATATGATACATTAACATATACACATATACATATACGTACATATAAAACCTACCGGCGCAATTGTATATATGTGCGTAGGTTATGTGCATATGTACGTGCTTGCATACATAACTATATATGCAAGTATGTTGTAATTCAGCAAACGGAGACAAGATACAAAAAATATACTCTGTGATAAGTCCTTCTGGCATAATGGATAACCGCAGAATTCTTGGATCCATTGTTGATAAGTATTGATTTTAAATACAAGCTGATTAACAATACCAACCCCACCATATAATGTGTGCCATTGAGCAAAAAGTGTTTTGTTACAAATACATTAATATCATCATTTTTTTTTATTTGTTAATTTTATTCAGATGCGAGCGAAACTATTGAACATATTGTTTCCGTTTGTTGCTAACCGATAAAAAGGAGGAAATAATAGAATTCGACAGCTTAGGCAGTTAAGAAACGGGCCAAATATTTAGTACTTTCAAGTCTGTCACTTTAGCAAAGCAGCACTGCATGCTTGGATTGCTGTATGCTAGACGTTAAGGTATAACATATGTGTCTACACACTGAGAGTTATATCATATTATTTCGCAATACATACTTACATATAAACATACATACATACTTACATACATACATGCAATCCAGAAACAGGCAATATCAACCAAATACACGGTGCACAAACGGGATATAGATGCAGGAAAAGCAGTAAAATGTGACAATCGATGCAAACTTTGTGGAATTAACACCGGAGATATGACCCACATCATAAGCAGTTGTCCGAAAATGTCATTACGATATTATCTACCAATGAGATATGATGTTGTAGCAAGGACAATCTATAATGAAATCAGTCGAAAGGATAACCCCGAGTACAAAGAAATACGGACCCACAGTATTGTAGAAGCCATAGCCACTCATAATAAAAAAGGACTGGTGGAATGTCCAAGTGATGACCTCAATAAAATGTAAGCACAAAAGTCCTGATATAATGATTTGGGATAGAGAAGAGAAACTATGAACAGTTGGAGAAATCAGTTGCCCAGCGGATGTTAACATAAATTTGGAGATCAGTGGAAAATAGAATATCTACGTTGAACTACTGGGAAATCTGCAGCTACTCTATCCAGATTATAACTTCGGGTTTATACCTGAAATTATTGGGTCCCTGGGATATGTAACACACTCTGGAGAAATCAGGCGTCTCAAAACCAGAAAGGAGAAAGCTAATTTAGAGACTACAGATACAATCCATCACTGGAACTGTAAAAATCTGTAAAACTTTCCAGAAGTTTATCATTTAAATATATATGAGCATGTCTAGATATGCAGCAATATGCAAGAGAATATATACATAAAACAAAATAAATCTTCACATATATGCATACATACATACATATATACATACATTCATACACACAAACTAGTATACCCTGTTGCTGATGTTAAAATTCCAATGAAGGAGCCTTGGATCTTGTTTAGAAACCGGCTCTTTCTCTATTCACAAGAAATCTTGAAATAAAACTCAGCAATGACATGCATACATACATACATGCATATATACAGCTGTAGATACAGAAGAGACACAAACACACACACACACACACAAACACGCATGCGCACACGCACACGCACACCCACACATATATAAATGTAGACTGTTTTATCATGAAAATTTGTAGGTATTTGACACCTATTTCTAGCGCAGGCGGCTGATCTTTCCAATAGCCCTAATTTTAATTATATTTTTTTTTATAATCACACACTTGAAAAACTAATTTTACCTATACCTTCATTTTTATGCGCTACACTAGGCCACTGATATAATCATTTTGATTAGAGTCTTATCTTATGTATGTATATATATATGAACCATTATATATATATATATATATATATTTTGTGAAATAGAAAGATGAATAATCTTGTTGCAGATTAATCAAAAGTTTAACCGATCCCTTGGTAGCAAAAATCACAGCCTCGTTCGATTTGTTTTGCTCCGCCTCTGTTCTTTTTTTGTTTTTTTCCAACGGATTTCCTATTTCTTCCTGAAGAGAAAAACACACAATTGTCTCCTTATTCAATCGGAATTTGGTAAATTGTGCCTTCGAAACACGTGTAGAATGCAATAAAACGACGATTTCTGTTCAATCTTCGTTCAACTCCATTTCTTCAATTCACTAATAATATTATATATATATATATATATATATATATATTATATATATATATATATATATATATTATTGGGTTTAATAATAATAATAATAATATAATAATAATAATAAAATAATAATAATAGTACACAACCAACAACAACACATCGAAAAATACCTTAGGAATGAGAACCCAGGGTGTATCAGCCGAAACGTTGTGTTAATTCCTCATCTCTTAAATATAGAACTGGATCTTTCTTCTTGAAACCAAAGATAGTCGTTTTTCTCTTCTAGCGCTGACTTAAGCCTCTCAAGCTGCTTGCAGTAGATTTCCTTTGTTATAATATCGGTTTAAGTTTTATGTTCAAAGTGGACTAAATGGCATATGCCACTTACGTGGGTGAAGACCGCTCTTTAGCCTGGGTGCCGGTGTTTCTCCTTTCCTACCCACCTTTCTTCGGCTCATGAAATATTTATAGAGAACCCATTTCTCGTCACCATCACGATTTGGTCCAAAAATGGTTCATCCCCTAGATAATTCGATCTTTTCAATTGCATGAACTAGAATTCTGAAGGGGGACAGGATAAACTACTTATATCAACTTACTATAAAAGCAGGTAGTAACAATACCTTGTCCCTATTCTTAGCGCAAGATTTGTAGAGTGCAGTTCGATTTTACAATGCTATAATAGAAGTGACAAAGGCATATTTTGCCTTATGAATTCAATAAAGACAATTTCGCAACGGAAAGTGCGATGAATCGAAATGCAGTATATGGGGATCAGACAATAAGCATAAGCCAGTATCAATGGTAGTTCCGGAAATTCCGAGCTAGAAACTACAGCTTAAATGACGGGTCTCGTTCTGGAAGATCCGTAGAGCTCGACGAGGGTGTCCTACAAATCCTGATGGAACAAAGTTTCATCGTAATTGTTGAGGAACTAGCAGTAAAACTTAGATTTTGTCATTCAACCATTCATTAACACCTGCGTGCCATCGAATATGTCAGCAAACTGAGTCAATGGGTTCCTCACAAAGTTTCCGAGTCTGATCGAGCCCAGCGAGTGAGTGTGCTCTTCTTTGCTATCACGTTTCACGAATGAACCATTTTTGGACCAAATCGTGACTGGTGACGAGAAATGGGTTCTCTATAAATATTTCATGAGCCGAAGAAAGTGGGTAGGGAAAGGAGAAACACCGGCACCCCAGGCTAAAAGAGGTCTTCACCCACGTAAGTGGCATATGCCATTTAGTCCACTTTGAACTTATAAACTTAAACCGATATTATAACAAAGGAAATCTACTGCAAGCAGCTTGAGAGGCTTAAGTCAGCGCTAGAAGAAAAACGACTATCTTTGGTTTCAAGAAGAAAGATCCAGTTCTATATTTAAGAGATGAGGAATTAACACAACGTTTCGGCTGATACACCCTGGGTTCTCATTCCTAAGGTATTTTTCGATGTTGTTGTTGTTGTTGTTACTATTATTATTATTATTATTATTATTATTATTATTATTATTATTATTATTATTCAAGTCACTGCCTGGAATTGAACTCGGAGTTTTGGAGTTAGTAGCCTGCACTCTTATCCACCGCGTCATGTGCCTGTGTGCAATTATGCAGTGAATTTTAGGGCTTATAAATCTAATATTTTCCTTCCTTAATACCGGATCCCATATGCTATTCATATCTGCACTCGGTCTACTTAGGTGGTTGTTGTGTCCTAGCATATAGGTTCCCTACGACACCTGATGAAGGATGGGGGGTATTTCAGCCGAAACGTTGTACCAACAACAAACAAGATGAGGACAAATATACGTCAAATGTAAATAATGTAAATTATATAAAAGAAGAAAGGTGTTCTTCCATCAGGATAATGCTCAGTCACATAGAGAGAGGATGGACATTCCAGAGGCTCGAGCAGCTTGTATGAAAAACGATGCCTCACCCGCCATAATCGCCGGACTTGTCCCATTTGATTACCATTTACTCTGCAGTCTTCAAAATCATGTGGGCGGAAAAAATATGAATTTTGTAGCCGAGATCAGAACGGTACTATTTTTAGTATTTCGAGGAATATTTTTCGTTACGAACAAGTGAATTTTGGAAGCCTTGCAAATAGATGGAAGAGTATTATAGTAAATGAAGGGGTGTATGTTTTAGATTACAAAGAACTTAGCTTATCTTAAATTTGGAAAAATATACAAATGTGTAAAAAAGCTGCGTTGTTTATGGGATGACCCAATATACGCGAGTGCGTGTGTGTGTATGTGTGTGTGTGTGGGGGGGGGGGGTGATCTAAATGCCAACACTTCAGAAACTAAGTTACTGTATTACCTCTCCCACCAAGGTATCCTTATAGATCGAGACAACACGAGCCAGTAATGGTACACGGAAATTCCCTGAAGTACACCGACGCTTTTACCCATCTAATTCTTCTGACCTCGAAGTTGAGTGGCAATTACATTCAACCACAAAATGTTTTGTCTCTCTCCTGAGATAAAGGTGTACAGTACCACAGTGGTCTTTTGCTTTCTCAATGGCACGGAATGCATGTCCCTATAACGGAAGCACTTCAAATCCCAGTCGCAAGTCTAGCTCTATCTTTCATATCCGATGGTAGAATCGCATTCCTGAAGTAGAGGTCCTATGCGCCGCTTGTGCAGTTTGTGTGGAGGCCTTCATTACTTCATCACAACCGCGCTCGGCGGAATATGTGTGCAGGATGCAGTATGGCAGACTCCCAAATGTAATTTTTTATGCTGAACAGCATCAGGGCAAGCGGTGCCGTGGTGGCCAGTGGTTGCCATACAGGCAAGTATTGAAGAGACGTGAGAAGGACTTTGGCTTCTCCAGTCATTTGGAAGGAGAAAGCCCTGCTACACGAAGAATGACTGAAGTTCATAGTTGCAATCACTGAAGAGAAACAATTGAGTGAATACGACAGAGCACATGAGAGCAATCACTTCTCTGCTACGTCAAGTTGCATCACCTACAAAAGATATCACTGCTACTGCAGTTCAAGATCAGGCCTTGTAGACCTGATGCGAGCCTGTCAGAGATGATTATTAGTATTGCTGAACAATAATGCTGCTGTAAAGCACATAGCATATATTCTGAGAGGGACTGTAATCACCTCGAACACCGAACCGAGAATTCCTTAGACTGACTGAACTGTTTCGGCTATTTCAATAGCCATCGACAACGTATATGTGTATGTGTGTGTATGTGTGTGTCTGTGTGAGTGTGTGTGTGTGTGTGCGTGTTTTTGTGTGTGTGTGTGTGCTTTTATATTTTGAATTTCTCATTAATGGAAAATGAGTCTGTTTCAAACAAAAAAACAAGTTTCTTTCATTGGAATTTAGAAAACCTCATCCAGATAATCTCTTCTGAATGTATTTAAAAGTGTAATTATATATGTATGCGATTATGTAATTATACATATAATCTGTAATATTATGTTAACATCTTGTTAACCGCTTTAAATTACTGAGCATAATTTATTTCCTCTGTCCCAGATCATTATGCCAATTCTTTTAAGCTCACATTTTATGAGCAAGTATTCCCTTCACTTCGCCGTTCCTAAGGATTATCCTTCCTGCAAATTTCATTATATAATTTCTTGCCAATAAGTTCATGGCTCACAGGAGCGTGTCACCGATTTTATTCGTTTGTTACTGGTGATGTGAGTAACATTATGTGGGTTTAATGATGTATAATCAAAATCCTTGCAGAACTTCTTAACTGAGAGATTTCAGTTCGGCAGTTTGGCAAGGGGCTTAGCATTTATAGATTTTTAGAACAACTTTTTGATGACTGTTTGATTTTTTTATTTACCTTACATAATACAGAAGTAGCTACGGATACATATCATAGAGCGCTATGGCACCTGGCCTGAAGAATTCGTGTCTAGAATGAAATGAACTTGGTATCAATGTTCACTAGCGTTCTCATTTCACTTAAGACATCACACAACAGCAATATTAAATAAGTCATTTTATGTTAAGAGAAGTCCAGTCTTCATAGAGTTAGTTTGTTACACATAGTTAGGGTCTGATTCTTGAATGAAATGTAGAGTAACCTACCTAAGATCGACTAAACTATATACAAAAATATTCTACATAACTAAGTGGTTACGAAACTCAATTTGTAAACACGACTTGTACTAAGGGCAAATGTTTTCCACTAATACCCAGTAAATATATTATTAGTTTCAGCTCAAAGCTGTTGCCTCCTTCATATAGGATTCTTGCAGGCTTTTTCAATCTCCGTCAGTGTTGGCTTTCAGCAGAACATTTCATTACTTTTGGGATATTGGTTGAAGAAATTTGCAATATTCGTCGTCGTCTCATGAAGATGTTCCTCTCCCATGGAATCTTGTTCCTTTCTTTGTTGGTCTTTTTTGTTTTTGTTGTCGTACACATTCACTTGCTTTTTTCCAAAATATTTAATGTTCCTAGCTTAGATTTTTAGGGTCAACCAGATTTGAACAGTCTCAAGTGTAACCGGCCGAAACTGTAAGGATGATGTGAAAACTTGACTGATGAGAGAAGGCCATGAATGGCCCGTCCTAGTTTTGTTCTGTCCGTCTTTTTATTGTTTTTCTTGTCCGTCATCGTATCACCTATCTGTCCGGATGTTTTATTGACGTCAGTTGCATCCTTATTCCATTTTGAGGATTTATACGTTCATATAACGGCGTACGTACACTTTTACTTACCTTGTAATTATATAAATACATACATATGTGTGGCTATAGTTTATACAAGGGCTTTTCAACACGTAACTCTTACTATATTGTATGTAACTGCTTGTGTGTGAAATTGAAGAAACATGCACAGACACACACCCCACCACACACAAACGCAAGCACACACATACAAACACAAGCACACACGCAAACACACACACAAGCACATACACACACACTAGCAGACACAAGCACACACACTCACACACAGAAACACGCACACAGTCTATACACGCACATATGTCTATATATCAGGAGGATATATATCGAATATAATTACTCTAAAACTATTTCCTAGATTTAGTTTAAAATATAATTGTATGATATTGCTAAGTAGCAATTTGAGAAATCGCTCGAAAAATGTATGCGCGTTTGACTTTGTGTATACGTACGTATACACATTACATAAAAATACATACATATATATGTATGCACAAATATGCATGCTTATTTATGTGAGCATCCGCATCTGTGTATATATGCATATAAATAGGTGTGTGCATGTGACTACGTATATATATACACACATACATACATATATATATATATATATATATATATATATACATACACACACAAATATATATACAGATAAAATATATATATTTACATACAACCATATGCATACACATATATACATATATTTAACATGCGTATAGGTTAGTGTATGTGTATATATATATGTATGTGTGCATGTGTGTGTTTGTGTGTGTGTGTAGGTGCGCTCAAATTTGCACGCGTGTACACGTGGCAGCATGTGCACAGTCGCTGTTTTTTAGTGTGTATCTGTAGAAAATTATATGTGGAAAAGCAAGGCATAGTTTCAGATTACTAAGGATTTCATAAGACTTTGATGTTATATTCATAAGAGACACCAGTGTTAGGGAAAACAGACCTGCCGAGGTTTTTCACGTTGGTAAATATAACTTACATATTTGACATCAAATCGTCTCGTTATCCTATTTACAGTTGGTTAATCCTTAAAAACGCAGTTGGACGTCTATATTAGAAACCATATAGTTTGTAATATGATTTCTTCAAGCTTTCTCTTATTTCAGATTCATTCGCTACTCACACAATTAACCTATATAAGCGTATACAGAGGCTTACATAACAGAAACACTAACTCACACGTAAGAAAGGGCTTACACAGAAAGAAACACGTGACCTCACACCGACATAAGGGAATTGGATATAAATCTTATATGAGCTCTGATCAATAAATATCCGGACTGTTTCTATAATAACGAAGCTAAAGCACGGAGAGTAAAGCCGTTTGGTACAGTCTGATCTTGACCTCTACTGTATATGCACACTAAGTTTTAACGCTCTAACTCTATTTTGCAGTTTATAGCAGTGCTTGGAAGAAAGGAGTGTAGCGTGTGATGATCGCATTGAACATAACAGAGAAATTTGGGCAGAGAATCTGCATCAAATTTTGCCAAAAGCTTGGCGATGCCTGCTCAAAAGCCTACACAATGTTTTCAAAAGGCTTTAATCGTTCTCGAAAAATCAATGAGGTCTTGTGCCGTTGAAAGCCGAGTGACAGACTTCTTGGTCAGCTGAAAGCAGTTTTGGCACAAACTTGACAGTCACGCGTTTCATACCCAAATCCTTAGTGATAATAGACTGAACTGAACTGTACTTAATCTGCCCATCCTCTGATAACTCACGGATGGTGATTCTACGATTTCATCTCACGGCTGCACGCACATCTGCGATGATTTTCCCAGTTCTGCTGGTTGCGGGTCGCCGAGAACGTTCACCATTATCAACATTTTTCAGCCATTTTGGAAACGTCTGAACAACACGTACACTCGTACACTGAACTACTCGTACAACTACTCGTACACTTGAAGGAGAGGAGGAGGAGGAAGAGAGGAAGAAGGAGGAAGTAGAAGAAGAAGAAGTAGAGAAGAAGAGAAGGAGAAGAAGAAGAAGGAGAAGGAGAAGAAGGAGAAGAAGAAGAAGAAGAAGAAGAAGAAGAAGAAGAAGAAGGAAGAAGAAGAAGAAGAAGAAGAAGAAGAGGAAGAAGATAAATATATTTATATAAAATATTAGTATCGAATGACATCCGTGTGCCATAAGCACATAAGGCCGGGTCCCTGGATTTTCAAGGCGTATATATTCCGATGCAGGACTAGTCCTTTTGCCAGTTGAGGGGAACGAAATAGATATCACAATGACGAGTGCAACATCCTAACCACTAACGCGTGGGTCATCACACACACACACACCTTCTCGCACACATATGCACATACGCACACATATGTATGTATATATATTTTATAATATCAAATTTTACCAGCACTGCAAATTATTCTCAACACAATTACATCCACGTTAAACATCAAATATCCAAATATAACTACCGCCTTTACTAACACACCAACTCTTTAATGACTAACAACAATAGGAACAAATTTATGGTCGAGATAAGCAATTGCATCAAAAATAACTAACAATCATATGAGACAATGTGGTACGCTAGGCTATTTTAAAATTTGAGTGAAATGTCTTTGATGTTAGGACAAAGAAGAATGACTTGAGACTAAACAGCAAAAACAATACAATTATCTATTAGCAATATGACCAGCGTTACCACCAACAATCCCACGACACCAAGCCACCCCAACCCCCGACTTTGAAAGGGTAACTGGCAGCAACACTAATAGTGTCAACATATTAACAATGTTTAACTCTATGTCTATATATACATACATAGACACACACTCACACTCACACGCACACACATACACATATATATATATAAAGAGAGAGACAGACAGACAGATACAGCAAGACAGAGAGACAGACACACACACACAGAGTTAGAGAGATAGAGAGACAAAGTGCGATGAGTAAATTGTCGCCATTTCATATTCTTTCGTCCATGCACATTGTTTTTGATTTGCTCACTACACAGAATAGTAGGCTCAATTGGGCACTGTCTGTGAGAAAAGCAGAATCATGACGCGATTCATTCTGCCACAAATTTGAAAACGACATGCTGTACTGCTTGGCATTCGCGCCGGAATTTCCAATGCGATTATATAATAGAGTTTCGGTGTCAATCTGAGAACAGTGCAATCTGAGGACATGTACCGAGTGATAAAAATCAAACATTCAGTCAACATCATGGTGTTTGTAATTATCACTAGTGATGGTAATGTTATGCCTCCATTCATCTTCCCACACGCTTCAGACTCAACACGGAAGTTTAAATCAAGTGCCTAGCGGAGGTAGTGCGCCCTGGGTCAAGAGTTTTGCTGCTGGAAGACCCTATGTCTGGCAACATGACTCTGCACCATGCCACACAAGCAGGAAAACTCAGTAATGGCTGTCAGATAATTTCTGCTGATCACATGACACCTAACACCTGACCACCTAACAAAACTCTTTGTAACACCAAAGATGAACTGAATGCAAGGATTATAGCAGCCTTCACCAACTTAAATAAAGGGGCCGTCCAGAAGAGTTGCAGGGGATTCCAAAGTCGTCTGGAGTCCGCGGTTAAAACTAATGGGGACATTAATGGATAAATTTACTGCTTAGTATTTCAAGATATTTATATGTAATTTTGGTAAATATATCTGTTAAAATGAGATGTCAGTGTTATTTTTACCTTTGCGTGATTTATACAATTTATTCTGTTAGTATATATGTATATATATATTTTTCTTATGCATATATATGTATATATTTTCCTATCAATTTCAGCTCAAAGTTATGGTCATGCTGGAGCACCGCCGTTTTGCTCACTGTTATTATTGAGAGCCTCCTCTGATATGTGGTATTTGGTGGATAAGGGTGTTTGCTGTCGCTGCCCTCATTTGCGGCTCCTGCGTAGGTTCATCTGGGACTATAAAGAAGATATCCATTTTGATTTGAAAACACCTACATCCACACTCTGCAGGTCCCTCAGACCCCTTGGGAGACTATTAAAAAGCTGTGGACTCTTGAAATCCAGGCTGATGTAGCAACTGGTCCTAAAGTGGGACGGCATTCCTGGGATCTTTAGCATTGTGCAGTGGGGACCTGTTCTGGCATTTGTGTAGCTTTGAATGCTAAAATTTGGCATAATCCCTTCCAATAATATACATCTTCCAGATGTATATTACTGCATATCTCTCGTGCCTTCGCTCCAGGGAACAAAATCTTAGCTGTTTCAGTATTTCCCAGTGGCTGAGCTGTTGCAATAAGACGATCTTCTATGTGTTGTTATATATTTGTTTATTGTCTATTGCACTTTTGTTATTTTCTTATCATAAGCTTCATTTGCGTTGTAAATAGGTATTTCGTAGACGTTTACTGCAAATGAAATACTTTTGTTTGTTTAAAGAAATCTATAATTTCTTGGTTACGTATTACGGTAATATTCCTCTGGATTCCATCTGGTGAATTTTGACATCAAATATGAAATACTAAAGCAACTAAGTTTAAAACCCATGAATTCTTCATTATGAATAAGTAGTTAAGGAGGAAATGAATATATTAATTTATGAATATGATTTTAGAATTTTCGGAAGTTAATTCGGCATTTTTTCTGTAGGAGTTGATTGAAATCGCGCTTGCGCGGTAAATTTGAAATATTATAATATATAATGATGAGATACGTGTTATTCTCTCTCTAAATTACATGTTAGTGTTTTGGTGTAATCACTGACACGAACTTCGCCTAGTAAATTCCTTTATTTGCTAATTAGAGTTCGAAACTTACGTATGGCCGTAAAAAAAAAAACAAGATAAAAGTTTTTATTTTTCATCCCTTCGAAATTACTCTTAAATATGGTTTTTGGATGTTTTGACTGCTCCTTCTAGCACGTAAGGCTGCATGTTAAGTGTCGCCCCTTTTTTGTTTAAACGAACACTAATTTTATATAATGTATATGCATATATATGTATATACATATATATATATCATATATACGTATATAATTTTTTACCCTGGGAAACGCGCTCCCTATGATTTACTCACTGTTGTGTAATATGCAACCATCTCTGTCATATTTGAAATCTATGTTCCTAAGTCATTTCGCCTTCAGACTAACATGTATCCTTGTATTACATTACGTGAGGGATGCAAGTTTTATGATTTACCTATTTGTTTTCATACTTGAAGGAAGACAAGTTCCCATTAATCAGGTTACTTAACTGTGATTGTTGACATTATTATGCAATTAAGTACATTGCAACTCTATCATATATCACATGTGTATACTCACTGTATAATCAGTGACAACATTATTATATTTTATTGCATTAACACGTGTAGCTGTTTGTAGATTTGCGTCATTATATGAACCTGCGTGTGTGGGAATGTGTCTATATATGTTTGCGTGTATGTGTGTGTACGTATTTCTGCTATAGTCATATATGTTCATCATTATAAAGACCTTCGCATATGGAAATCTGTTTAAGATCTTACGCAGAGATGTCGAATGCCCAGGTGGTCACCATACAGGAACACAAATATACACTGAAACATGCATTGTCAAACAAACGCACACACACACACATACATACAAACACACACATATTTATATGTATATATATATATATATATATATATATTATATATATATATATATATATATATATATATATATATATTTATGGATATATAGATAGATAGATTGATAGATAAGTTTCTTTATTGGCCACACAGGGCTGCACACAGATGGGAAAAATTACAAGGTAGAGCTTTTCTTTTGGGGGATGAAAAAAAAAAGGTGGCGTAGGTTTTCGATCAAAAGGGATCGTAAAAGTGAAAAAAGAAAAAAAGAAAAAAAGGAAAAGAAACAAAAGAAAAGAAAAAAGAAAAAAGAAGAAAAAAGAGGAAAAAAGGGGAAGAGGAAAAAACGATCAATAGGGATCGTGCATCACAGTGTCATGATGTACGGTGTAAAGGGGGAAGCAGATAAGGTTTATCCGTGGGGAGAAAAGCCTACAAAAAAGACCACGGTGACCTCGGTCAATATTGTTATATGTTACCACATTTGTTTGCAAGTGGGTAACCCTGTTTTCAATTTCTGGGCTCAAAGGATTATGCTCAAGGTGGCTTCGTCATTCATACGTGCCATCCTTGCTACATTCACCCATCTGTTTTTAAAACATTCGCTAGACAAAACTTGCCTCTCTACTCTCACTTTCCTTTTCAAGGGGTACTTGAAGAAGTTGATGAGAGATTGACCAGAGAGGATAGTGTTTGTCTCCAATCCTTTCAGACGCGTCCATCAGATACAGTCTTTCGCCATAGCCACAAGGATGATGAAAATAGCTCTTCCTTCCCGTTTGAAGGAAGGAGGCGTGACAATATTGACGATAGACACAGCTGATAAACCGACTCGTCCCACACGTGACAGCAGTTGTTCGACATAAGCCCACAGGTCGGAAATTTTTGGACACTGCACGAGTGCGTGCAGAACGGTTTCGTCGCTCTGACCGCATCTCGTGTTTCTCGAGCCGTGTCTTTAGAGCTTATCCCGAACGGGTAGCGCTTCTCGGTAGCACTGCCAGGCCAGGGATCTCTGGAAGTTGTTCATGGGCTCTGGCCCGAAAGTCGTCCCGAACAGGCGGGCCAGGTATTCCTCGTCGACGTCCAGGTTCGCCCCGAGCTCGTCGTTGTACCACCCCGCCACTAATCCCCTATAGAATGCTTGGGTTGTGATGGAGTCACTCAAGGTCGACCCGGGACGGCAGAGTTGCTTGAGAGCAACGCGACACTCGCGGTGCGATTCGCCCTTCCTCGGCCTCTTTTTGATCCACTACTGCAGTTCGGTCATGGAGACGATCTGCGGGAAAGCGTGCCTCACAAACGGCGACCACATCTGTTCACCGTCGTCTACGAAGAACCTGAGATGTCGCAGTCTCAGCGCGTGTCTGCGCATCATCAACCACATCATGGATTAATAGATAGATAGATAGATAGATAGATAGATAGATAGATAGATAGATAGATAGATAGATAGATAGATAGATAGATAGATAGATAGGTAGATAGGTAGATAGATAGATAGATAGATGATAGATAGATAGATCTGCCATCGATCAACGAGATTATTTATGCCTCATTGATAAAAACTTATTGGCTTTCATGCCAAGAAATCTTCGAAAGCTGATTCCACCTCTGGTTTGGACCTGAAAGTTTTATCACTTAAAAACGTGTTTAAATGCTCTAAAAATGGTGGTCAGTGGGTGAAAGATTAGGAGAATATTGAGGATGTGGTAAAGTCTCGTATCCTAAGTCTGTGAATTTCTGCAGCGTCATTCTTGAAACATGTGGTTTTGCATTATCGTGGAGTAGAATTGGGTCCCGCCGATTCACCAATGCTGGTCTCATTTTTTGCAAGTGAGCATTCATTTCAGCGAGTTGATTGCAGTAAACCTCTGCTATAATGATCTGATTGGCTTCCAGAAAGTTGTAATGGACAACACCAATTGCAGACCACCAGACAGCCACCATAATCTTTTGCTGATACATCTTTGACTTTGGGAAATGTTTGGAGGACCACGATCAAGCCATTCACCTGATCGCTTTCGATTATCATTAAGGATCCACCTTTCGTTACAAATGACTATTCGGTCAAAACTATTGGTGTTTCGCAGAAAGAGCATCGAGCACACTTCAAAACGCCGAACTTTTGGATTTTCATTGATTTCATGCAGTGCCCATTTGTCGAGCTTTTTCACCTTATCAATCTTCTGCAGATTGCGTGAGAGCGTTGCAATACTGATGCCAAGTGCCTGAGACAGCTCTCTGAAACTTTGACGTGGGTTTTGTTCAACAATTGCTTTCAATTGTTCATTGTCAAGACTGAATAATTATCCTCTACCTTCTTCTTATTCAAGGCACTCATCACCACTACGGAATTTCTGAAACCACCTTCGTACTGTGCGATCACCTGTGGATCCCTCCCTCCATGCTCTATTGATATTGACAGCAATTTGGGAAGCATGGTGTTCAAGTTTGAACTCATGCAAGAAAAATAAGTGAAGGTCCTTTTTCAGTCATCTTCATAATTCAGGGCGCCTATACTTCAAGAATGTTTTCTGTCTGAAATAAGTAGAAAATTTTTAAAGAGCATACACCAATTATTAAATATGTCGAAAACATAATTAAAATACTATGACACTAACATATAATTCAAATACTATGATAAAATTGCGCTTCACAACACAACACTTAGAGCGGCCATTATTTTCGGAACAGCCTAATAATACATGCAAAACTTTAGCATTACTCCCTCATAATCAGCCTATGAATTATTCCCCTCGTATATGGGGAGGCGAGTTGGCAGAAAAATATTGTAACTTTGGTCACTTGGAGACAGGGTAACTGGCATTATGAGCCCTACTGCTGAAATACTGCTGAAATATTTTGTGTTAAATATATTGCGTGTGTTTGTGTGTGTGTGTGTGTTTGTGTGTGTGTGTGTGTGAGAGTGTATGTGTGTGTGTGTGTTGTATTCATATGCCCGTGGGCATATGGCGTAGTGGTTAATAACGACATCGAAAAATACCTTAGGAAGGAAAACCCAGGTTCGAAATTTCTCCAAGACACCTGATGAAGGCTAGAGGGTATGTCAGCAAAACGTTGTGTTAACAACAAACAAGACGAGGACAAATATCCGTCAATTGTAAATAATGGAAGTAATATATTCTATGTAATATTCCACACAAAGAAGGCGGTGAGCTGGCAGAAACGCTAGGACGCCGGGCGAAATGCATAGTGGTATTTCGTCTGTCTTTGTGCTCTGAGTTCAAATTCCACCGATGTCGAATTTGCCTTTCATCGTTTCGGGGTCGATCTAATCGACTAACCCTCTCCCCACTAAATTTTGGGCCTAGAGTAGAAAAGAATATTCCACGAAAAGCTTTTTAAAAGATTAGATGACCTTGTGTATTGGCTGTGTTAATAGAAAATTAACAACACGTGAAATGAACTACGGAAAATAGCGGACTTAATAGGTGTTGGAAAAGAAACGAAAATCCGCTTATATTACCATTAAGTTTTGTGGGCTAACGAAAAGCGCCGGAACATTCTATCTTTCCGATTATGTAATTCCGAGAAGAAAGTTGGTAGAAAAATCGAAACTTTAATGAACTGAAAGAGCTTAGGTGCCCTAACGATCCAGTTTGTGCATGAAAAGCTGATAACAAAGTATGAAAAATCCATAATAGAATTAGACCAAACCCCTGTGGAGATTTGTCTACTACAATACATAAAGAAAAAAAGGTTTTTGTCTATTTCTCCAAAAATGCCACTGTGTGTGTGTGTGTGGTGTGTGTGTGTGTGTGTGTGTTTGTGCGTGTGTGTGTGTTTGTGCGTGTGCATGAGTGTGTATGTGTGTTTGTGCGCGCCTGCATGTGTCGAGAAAGAGAGGGGCAGAGAAAGAAAGAAGGAAGAAAAAACAAAGAAAGAAAGAGGGAAGGAAAGAAAGAAAGGAAGGAAAGAAGGAAGGAAGGAAGGAAGGAAGGAAGGAAGGAAGGAAGGAAGAAAGAAGGGAAGCGAGAAGGGGTATATGTGTATGTGTTTCATTATCATTGGCATATGATTATATATTTTCTGACTGACTCAGAAATCAGTACCCCGTCATACCTAACTATGTTCTATATGGACAAATATTCATTCTCTAAAGTGAAGAGGTTCAGTTTTCTCTAATATCTAGAACTTCCATAAAGTTTTGCAAATTTTGGGTATTGATTTGGGGTGGAGTTTGTCTGCATTTCGTGTATGATTGCTGTGTGCCTTATTTTTGACACCTATGATACGTTTACTGACTCACTCTGGCTCATATCTGCGTCACTTAATTAATCAATACATTTGATTGGCCGTGAAATCATTCTTATATAATATTAATTTTCTTCAAGTACTTTGTTATGATTTTCATCCCTGAATGCGTCACACGCTTGATTTATTTTAATTAAGGAATAATAAGGCATGTTGATCGCTATCCAAAATAATGATGCGATTGATATCCCACTCGTGAAATTTAAACCGACGTTAGAAGTTATTAACATTATATATATATGCTTGTGTTTGTTTGTGTGTAGGGGTGTGGGGATTTGTTTGTGTGTGTGTGTGTGTGCGTGTGTGAGTGTGTGTATGCGTGTGCGTAAAAATATATGATATTAAATGGATGTAATATTTAATATCTAGGGTTAAAATACCCGTAATCTTATATATGTATATATATGTAGAGAGAGAGAGATAGAGAAACAGACAGACAGACAGATAGATAGAAAGATAGGTAGATAGATAACTGTAATTACTTGTGTGTGTGTGTAAAGAGAGGGTAAATATTCACCTTAAAGGGAGAGAACCGCTTCAGGGTTTGTATTTTATTTTATTTTCTTCTTAATATTTCAATTAATTATTTTCGCTGTGTTTGAACATACAAAAGACAAATTTAAGTGGGATAAAATAAGTAAGACAATATAAGGTGAATTTGTCTCTGCAGCTCTCCAGAATTATATTTGACAAAAAAAAAGATAAAATAAAACTCATACGTATCAATATCCACCCTCAGACATTAGAAAGATCAGAAATGCAACAATAATTTAAAATATCTAAGTAAATGAAAAAGAATCTTCGTGAAATGAAATTAACGAACCTCAACTAAATTTAACATTTCGTTAAAAAATATTCTCTATAGCTCCTACACGATCTGTTGAACTGGCTCCCTTACTGATACATTTACGCACAATGCACACAATGCAGTAAAAGAGAAATTGAAATCAGTCATTGCACATTTAGAGATCATTCTTTTGAAAATAGAAAATTATTGAATTACACATTAGTGTGAGAAACAATTGACTAAGGATCCAACAAAGAAAAGAATTTTGGCTATTGATCACCCAAAATTATCCAGATATTTTATTAGTAACCTCAGTTATAATCGTATTAATGTTGAGAAAAACTTTCATGAAAAGTAGTAGCTGTTGCCTCTCTCTTTACTTGTTTCAGGCATTTGACTGCGGCCATGCTGGAGCACCGCGTTTAGTCGAGCAAATCGACCCCGGGACTTATTCGTTGTAAGCCAAGTACTTATTCTATCGCTCTCGTTTGCCGAGCCGCTAAGTTACGGGGGCGTAAACACACCAGCATCGGTTGTCAAGCGATGCTGGGTGGATAAACACAGACACACAGACATATACACACACATACATACATCTCTCTCTCTCTCTCTCTCTCTCTCTATATATATATATATATATATATATATATATATACATACATATATATATATATACGACGGGCTTCTTTCAGTTTCCGCCTACCAAATCCACTCACAAGGCTTTGGTCAGCCCAAGGCTATAGTAGAAGACACTTGCCCAAGGTGCCATGCAGTGGGACTGAACCCGAACACATGTCGTTGGTAAGCAAGTTACTTACCACACAGCCACTCCTACGCCTGATGATGTTTCGAACTTTCTCATCGTCAACAACAACTATGCTGACCAATTTCACATTTTAGGATCATGCACCAATACAAAGTGATACAATGCTTGCGATGTAATGGTTTCAAGCAGGTAGGGAGAAGATAACGAGAAATAAAAAATTACTCAATTTTACCCCTTACATACTTCCCCCACCCACAACCCATAGGAAGATTATAAATATTTTAGCTGCGAATATGCTACTTACATCGATTATAGATAGTAGTGCGCAAGCCACTACAACTATCGCTATAATTCTCAACATTGTCATCATGAACGCTCCTAGCCACTTTATCCATATTTGTCTGGGTGAGAATTGGAGTAGCAATATTAGTAGGGGTTAGTTCACCACGTTTGAAACGGTAGCTCCTATAGTTAAAAATACTAAATTGGCTGGCAATGGTAAAGTTACTGTCATCTTTTTAAGAATTAATATTATTGTTTTCATAGGTATTTTCAGTTTTGGCATTATTTGAGTTGTTGTTCCGATAATTATTGCAGTTGCCCATATTACATATGCCATTGTTAGTTGGGGTATCGGTACTGTTATAAGTAATATAAGCGATATCGTAAGATTCATAATACTGTTGCTGCAATTATGAGAACTCTTATTATTGTTAATATAATTGGGAGAAATCGCAATGAAATTATGAGTATTCTTTATAAATCTATTTGAGGCTGTGGTTATAGCTCATAGGATAAATGTGATAGAATGAGATTGTTTAATAGTGGTTCTATTAAGCATTAAAAAATGGAATAACATTTCTTTGTGTGTCTATGTATGTACGTATGTATGTATACATGCGTGCATGTATGTATGTATGTATGTATGTGTGTATGTATGTGTGTATGTATGTATGTATGAATGAATGAATGTATGTATGTATGTAAGTATGGATGGATGGATGTGGGAATGGACGTGGGATATTGGTCACAGTGTTACATTCGTGATCGTGGGATTATGGTTTCCATTCCTGAGCCGGATGATGCGTTGTAGTATTGAGTAAAACATTTCAGTTTTGGTTACACGAGATCCATTACAGGAGAAGAAAGTATAGTTCACAAAATCCGGGATGCCAGCCTTACGAGCCTATGGTTCGGGAAGAACCTTTGATCTATTTTCATGTAGCTGTATAATCATACCGAAATGAATAGAGAATGATGCATCTCGAGTGTAAATAGATATGCAATTCAGTGTTACTTTGAAACACACAAACACACAGTCGCATATACATATATATATACTGTTGTGTCTGGGGAGAGTTATTTTCTCATTGTGCCTTATAATTTAATACACTCACCGGTAAGATTTCCACTTAATTGTTATTTTTTTCTTATTTTTATTTTCCTAAAATTTTCGTTACGTCTTGCAACGTTTTCAATAGTCTTGACTCAAGAGTCAAGACTATTGAAAGGGTTGCAAGACGCAACGAAAATTTTAGGAAAATAAAAATAAGAAATAAATGGAAATTTTACCGGTGAGTGTCTTAAATTATAAGGCACAAAAAGAAAATGACTCTCCCCAAGCACAACAGAATATGCTTCAACACACGAACTCATATAAAGAATCTTGCAAACCAAATCCAAACACGAAATATATATAAATATATGTACGTATACATATTTGTTCCTATCTATCCATCTATCCGTGTATATATATATATATACACACACACATACACATTTACAGTATATACGTATGAGAAAAATGTGTA
The DNA here is from genome assembly GCF_006345805.1 of Octopus sinensis. Lineage (NCBI taxonomy): Eukaryota > Metazoa > Mollusca > Cephalopoda > Octopoda > Octopodidae > Octopus > Octopus sinensis. The sequence goes on along the minus strand of NC_042998.1, from coordinate 130,187,750 downwards.
TACGTGTTTAACTATATGTTTGTGAATTTTGTTTAAAAAAGAATAATAAAAAAATTAGGTTAAATAGCATATACTATAGTAAATTATGACAGAGTAGGGTATCGTGGCTGTATACATTAATAAGTGACGTAATATTTTGCTGCAAGCCAGCAGATCTTCTCTTTTGATCTCATTTGCTTGAAATCACTATGTAATCCAAACGTTGCTGATGTCAGTTGTTTTCGTTGAACTGACGGAGATGGTATCAAAGAGCACTTCTTATACTAATTATATTGGCCTTGAGTGGAAAATCAATAAGTAAAGAGGAGAGAACGTAGAGGAAATCTTAGACAGGAAGTGCATTGTAATATATTATGTGTGCATCTCCTTCGCTCCCTGCCTCACAGCGCTGTTTGCTCTCATTTATGTGCTTTCTTGTCTCTCTTTGCATATCAGTCTGTCTGTCCGGCTAATTCAATGTAGCCAGCTATTCTCCTTCCACAATGTTCAGTTTGCGTTTTTTTTTTTTCTTCCTTTAATGTGTATGATTGCACCCGTCTCTCTTGTGCGAAAGTCTATGCATAAGTGTGTGTGCGCGCGCGCGCGTGTATTATAGCGATTATGTGCTTCTCTCTCTCACTCTCACTCTCTCTCTCTCTCTCTCTCACTCTTTCACTCACTCTCTATCTATCTATCTATCTATTTATTTCTTTTCTCCCCTTTTTCTCTCTCTCACACATATATATATACATACACACACATGCATACATGTACGTATATATATATATATATATAATATATATATATATATATATATATATATATATATATATATTATGTATGTATGTATATATGTATACATGTATATGTATGTATATATGTATATATGTATGTATTTATGTATGTATGTATATATGTATGTATGTATATATGTATATATGTATGTATATATGTATATATGTATATGTATGTATGTATGTATGTATCTATGTATGTATATGTATATGTATATGTATATGTATATGTATATATATATATATTATATATATATATATATATATATATATATATATATATATATATATATATATATATATATATATATATATATTATATATATATATATAATATATATATATGTATATGCATATTCCATTTCTGGCGGAGAGACGTAACGTTCTTGATATTAGAGTTGTAGCCAAGGATACGATTATATATTTGAATATTTGACACAGAGATATTTTAGCTTCCCTAAGCCAATCGATAGTCGATAGTCGATGCGTTTAAGTCTCTCCTTACCTCTTTCTATCTCTCTCTGTGAATCTAGTGGTAGAACTGCAGCCAAACACTGCGAGGCTAAAAAATATGTTTATTAAACTTACAGTTGTAACCCTGACTAGAATTTTAACAAGCACCCACCAGACGTGTGTGTTTATCCCCCCTCTCTCTCTCTCATGTTTCTCTCTCTGTGTATATATATATACATATTTGTATATACGTCTGTGTGTATGTAATATGTGTATGTATATGTGTGTATACACACGCACACACACACACACACACACACACACACACACACATATATATATATATATTATATATATATATATATATGCATATATGTGTATTTTTGCACTTGCTTATACGTTGAGTGAGTGTGCCTATGAGCCTGTGCGTGTGTGGCGGGTGTTTTTATACACTGTGAATTACGGAATAGGAAATGCGCCATCTATGTGATTTGCAGTCAAATGAAGACTATATGCCCAGAGGAAGCACGAACTGCGCATGAACTAGGAATCAGTAGATCTCAGACGTATTCCGAGGGAAAATATCAGTATGGATGTCATATTTCTTATGTCCGTTCGTAGTGTAGTTTTTTATCTCAAAGTTCTCAATGAAACATTTTGCTCCTCATCTTTGATCGCTTCATGTTAGCTTAAAATATATACGTGTATGCACGTACACTTTATATATATATATATACATATATATATATATATATATATAAACTAATATAGGATAAAATTTCTTTCAGAAAAAAATTTCATCAAAAGTGGCAGCATATTAAAATGTATATGTATGTAAGTATATATATATATATTAGATTATATGTATATATATATTAGATTATATATATATATATATAGACATATATACACACACATTTATACATACCTACATAGCCACAGAAGCAGCAGCAGCAGTAGCAGTAGTAATAGTATTATTATTATTATTATTATTATTAGTAGTAGTAGTAGTAGTGGTAGTAGTAGTAGTAGTAGTAGTAGTAGTAGTGGTGGTAGTAGTAGTAGTAGTAGTAGTAGTAGTAGTAGTAGTAGTAGTAGTAGTAGTAGTAGTAGTAGTAGTAGTAGTAGTAGTAGTTGTAGTAGTATTTACTTACTAGGTTCATAATTCAGTGATTATTCATTTGCACTGCTTATCCAAAAACCCGACTCCTATCCGTTGTCCTTTCGTCTCAAATTCGTTAACTTTATTTGGAAACAGATATTCAATAAGCAGAGGCCTTATATAAGCGTCTTCATTTGCATATAGGCACACATCCACACACACGCACAGAGCAAGATACACACATACACACACACACATATATATATATATATATATAATATTATTTGTATTTTGTTAAAGGTTACGACAAATATACATATATATAGAGAGAGAATGTGTTGTCTAAAAATATTTTTCTCTCTTACTACGGTTGGGGAGAAATTAATGCAAAAGTGGGTATATCTTTTTGATGAATGACAAAGGTCGTTCAAATTGCCCTTGCTGTATAAAGATATTGCTCATTATAGCCTCCATTACAGGCGATGAATTTGCGTCATCAGTGTACTCAACTCCCGAAACCTCTTTCTATGACAGGAAAAAAAAATCCTATGGCAGCATATAATTTGCATTACTTAAAGCAAAACAGTTTAAAATATATTGAAATTGTTTAAAGAAAAAATAATGTACAAAATCATTAACTTGCATTATATAGATAACATTAAGAATCTACATGAACATAACTATGCCGTATAAAAAATATATTTCTTAATAAATGACGTTATTCTAATAATTTCATAACATAATGAGCATACTCATGAATATACTTTGTACTTATTATGATATCATAAAAGAACCCTATTATATGTGTGAGTTATTTTATCCTCAATACAATGTAAGTTTCATGTAAATGATTGCTGTAGTTTGCAAAATGTATAGAAAATAGTCTTATAGATTACTGTCATAATGACAATATAGTTAACAAAACTAAGCACTGATTATAGTAGTAACAAAGGTACTGTAAGGTTATCCGAGGAATATCTAAATACTTCTAATATTAGGACCAAAATACACTTTTTTAAATGTCGTAAATGTACGAGTGTAAGGTTATCATGCCAGGTTAGTTTGCTAGTACTGCGCGTGTGATAATTATGAGATAACTTGCGTGGAGTTTAGAATTTGGAATTTAGAGCTATAAATGTATTCCACTGGCTGGGGTTGTATTGCATGGGTTTCTGGTTGAATTTCACGAGGCCGTGACTTGTCTACGAGAAAACTTCGTTTCTAATCTAATGATGGTGTTTCGAGCGGAGTGTAAGCAACTAAGCATTTTCCTAGATAACCTGTCTACAATCATATACTTGGCAATGTTTTCTTTGATTATTTAGGCAAGTGCAGTGAAATTTATGATTCACTTACGAGATCATAAGAATTTCAAGTGTGTCTACTGTTGTCTCTGGTACTTTTCGAATAAATCAGATAACATTAAGTATTAACTAATATAGCTTTTATATTACATCATATAATTAATTAACTCCAGTAAGCATTTTGATGTTCCCTGTATTGAAAATTAACATTATAGCTAAGTTTAATCAGTATTTCCTGGAGTCAATACGATACTAATTTTATTACTTTTAGTATGTGTATGTGCATATATATATATATATATATATATATATATATATATATCAACAATTGAGGGTAAAATTAATTAATCAATTTCACCAAGTGTTCAGTATGTAAAAGGACCATTTAAGGCGAATTCAAAATATTACATTATATAATTAGGGCTTATATATATATATATGTGTATATATATATATACATATGTATATACGTATATACATATATACATAATATGTGTGTGTATATATATATATGTGTGCGTAGATATATATATATATATATATATATATATATATATATATATATATATATACATGTATACTGTGTTCATGAAATCAGTACTCGACTTATACCGTTGTTTTGCATATATGCCTATAAGAATGTCTCCTCGTGTGTATGTATATGTAAGCATTAGAAAAAAAACTTCTTCCCCCAAAAGGTTAGTAACATACTCATAAAAGATTTAATAACATAATTTATTTAAATAATTTAAAAATTAATATACATGTCCTGGACAAATTTCAACACAAAATGAAAACTGTCATAGCTATGAGTATACTTATCAATTGCTGCAGACAACAATTTGATCTGTCGTCTGCCGACCGTCAAGCGATGACTGATTCTTGGATATGTATTTAGTAACCATCGAAATTAAAAAAGGAAAAAAGTGTTTATTACTAATCTAAGTTTCATTATCCAGTTATATTCTAGGCTACTGTAACACGTGCCATACAATTCAATGTAGTAATGTACTTATTTAGTTCTACATTTTATTTATTCTTCCATATTGCCACATTTTTTAATGTTAGCAAAATTGCTAAAGCGATGAAGCTATTTTAATTAAGTTGAATAGGCTGAAGCAATTTCTATGAATACGATATCTGAATTGCAGCAAATAAAATTGCATCAACTGGAATATGTTGATCGCGAATTGTCTGATACGGGGAATCGCTATTGTTGAACATCTTTGCTGATGCGCAGTGCTGACGCCCAATATTTTTCAAGCTACTTATTATTCTTCAATTACTACTGCGTCCGACTCTTCAACAATTTTCCAATGTGTCTGACAGATAACATTGCACACAGCGTACTGCATCTACAGTAGTTGCTGCTATATTATTGGAAGCTTCTGTTGCAATGTTAAAGCGACTGCTGATGAATGGTGAATTTTGCTTTATATTGCTGCTTATGTTGATAACATTGTTTTGGTTATTGTGACGATGGCGACGGAAATGCCGAAGATGACGGCGATGACGGCGACAGTGACGAGAGTGAAGGTGATGATGATGGTGATGATGACTATCCTGATTATCATGATCATGATCATTGTGATGATAATGTCACTACTATAAAATATAGTTTACTGCTGCAATTTCTTATTGTTCATTGCTATTTTTTACTGATATCAGTTTGGTTGTAAACAGATTTAGTGAATGACTAAAGATGGAAATTTGAGGTGTGATATGACAAACTAGAGATTTTTGTTTTCTCCGGTTCTCTCTGTTAGTGTGTTTCATAAATTTTAATCAATGTAAAATATTACTAGAACAGTTGTGTTGTACAGTGTATTCGAGTGAATTACTCTACTGTAGCAGCTTAGTGAATATTAGTATAGTATAATATAGCGATAGTCCGCAATGTAGTATAAAGTAATCTGTATATTATTCATTATAATACAAACCATTATATCTTCGAAATTTCATTCGATAATGAATAGTACTTGTGAGGGGTCTCAGTGTTGCTCTGATTAGAATATATAATATCTTTCAGGATCTAGTTACGTTTTATATATTTTTCTTTAACATAGAAATTTCGTGTACTGCTATGGATCTTTTCATATTTTAAGGTGATGTTTGTTTATTTCAACATTCTACAACTTATATAATGTTTCCAATATTTCTATATTAACATTTAGTTGTCCGTTACTTAGGCTTTGAATTTCGTCATTCCGTTTGGCATAGGTCGAAGAAAAACTGTAAAAATTGTTGTAGTGGGTGTTATAGTTGTGTCCATAGCAACAGTGATCGTTAGACGGTCTAACTACGGACTTCTTGATTATTTTAGGGGCATGTATGACTATGTTGTAAGATATGTCCACTTATTGAAGACACAAAGGATTTCCAAAAGATCGACTGACCACGTAGAGGCTTCTTTGTTGTATGAACACGTTGTTACATTGTGCTGTATGCGACAGTTGGGATAATTATTGTTTACGTCTTCTGTTTAATTTTGTATTTGCTACACATTTTAATTTATACATTTTATATCATTGAATTGCCTAAAAACGGCAGGAATTTTCGCGCGCACACACACATACAGATATGTGTGTATATATGAATATATATATTCTAATGTATATATGCATATACACACACACACATATATATATATACGCATATATGAGTGGATATGTATAGAAATATGAATTCTTATCTTTACATAAATATAAGTCTATATGTGTGTGTGAAGGGGAGTTAGAGACATAGAATCTGTGTACGTGTGTGTGTGTGTGTGTGTGTGTGTGTGTGTGTGACAGTCTTGTACTATGTAGCAGTGTTGCTGAGAGCGTATATGGACTACTGTTGTCCTTGCATATATCATAGAGCTGCTGTAGCATACTGCTTAATATTACTACAGCTGCTACTCGACCCGGGGTATGTGATGTAGTCGCAACTAGTTAATAATATGCAGCTTCTGTCAGAAACCTACCTTCATATCACATATACGGTTGACTTATATATATTTAATATGTACCAGAGTTATTGCACCAGATGTTATTTGTACATACATCTGTGCATTTAGGTGCTCACAAACATGATTGCACATGTTTATCTAAGTTTTTTGTCATATATAAATTTGTCTGTGCGAGTGACTTTGCGTGTAAATGCATGTGTGTGCGGATTTCTGTGTGTGTGTATGTGTGTGTTCTGTGTGGTCCTATGAGTTTTGGTTGTATTTTGTATGTGATAATAAATGTTACTCAGTCAGTCACAAGTCCAATCTGCTGAAGTTGTAAGTTCATTTAAGTCAGAACTGTCACCTCTTCTGACTCAGGAATATCATATAACCCAGAGTATTCCGTCCAATGTCTTTTTATATTCCTCTATACTTTCGCAGATATAAGGGTGTGGCTTGAGCGTGATGTTTATCTGTCGTACCTAGCAACTCCCCGAATGACTAGACTTCCCTTCGTTCGTTCGTTCGAATCAGTAATTAGGAGAATTCGAGGATGGTAATGATGATCATCATGATAGGTATGTGAATAACGATATCAATTTCTGGCTACATATCCTTGTCCTTCTCTATACCTTTATTTCATGACCCTTTATGTGTTTGCATTTGAGGCTTGCACAATCTGCGCATACTTGTGTGCATCCATGCGAGCATAGACGCTCGCATGCGTGTATGTACAAACGTAGGCTTGGATGCATGAGTAAATTATTCGCTTCTCAGTCATGAGGTTCCTAGTTCGATTCTACTGAGCACTAGGTTGAGTGAATGTTTTATTTTAACATAGCCTTGAGTTGCCACAAGCCTTGTGTATGTATTAGATTGTGCATGCGTATGTATTAGATTGAAGAAAACTCGGGAAAAATCCGTCATATTACACATTTTGTCACATTCTTTCGAACTGTGAATTACTTTAACGAGACATGTGACCGTTATTCACATAAGACATAATAGTTCAGTTGAGCACACATCTGAGAGTTCATTTGTTGAAATCGTCGGAGCATCTACATACCACACAAGAATACAAGTATGCACGTGACGATATATGAATTTGTATATGTATTTAAGTATATATGCATATAAATATAAATATATATATATATATATATATACATATAAATATAAATATATATATATATGTATACATATATTTATATTTATATTTATATTTATATGTATATATATATATATATATATATATATATATATATATATATAGTTGCATGTGTGTGCGCGTGTGCGTGTGAGGGTATGTTTCTTTTAATTCTATTTAAGTTCTTGAGAGAGTTCAAGCAGGTTGATAACAAAACAAGTTTTTATGAGTTAAGAAACTTACCCAAATTCGTGTGTTGGATGAGCTGTCGATGCAGACACCCAAGAGTATGAATCTATTCATCGAAAGAATCTCAGACAGAGAATCTTTGGAATGTCTTACAAATTGTCAATGTACCGCAAATAGTTTGGATTTGGAGAACACACGTCAGTATTTTTTTGTTTTTTGTTTTGGGCTCTTCAAAAAACTTAGTTTATCTTGCTTTTTGTGTTAATTTATCGGTATATAGCCTAATGCACCGATGCAGATTGGTACAAATGAGAATTCATAGTCAGGGTACGAGAGCTGTAAGTTCCGCATTAATTCACCATAGATTTAATCTTTTTTCCTGAACTTTTGATGGTACATTCACATCCAGAGGACAGCTGACTTCTACAAAAGTGCATGACTTTTGACCCCGAATTGCTGTTTTATTGCAGTGTGCCACCAGCATTCCTTGATTTTAAAGGCGTGAATACCTGCTGGTTCTGACATTCTTTGATGTATAGGTCAGTGCAGCCTTTCCAGCGGACAGCCTTCTAAATAAGTTTTGAAACTATGTGATGTCTCAAGGGTAGATAGTGTGTCGTAGACATTTTGGAGTAGCTGTTGATGATGTGGGTGATATATTCTACACTGGTATGGCAGAGTCGATATTTTCTATCACAACGTGGAGGTTTGGAGGTATTTATGTCCCTTTTGTTTATCAGGTGTTTAGCAACTATCTCCTGTTCCTGAATAGCGAAGGAAAACGCTTCTAGATGAGATGTAATGTATCTATCTCAAGTCCACGTCAAGCTATTATTCTGGTAAATGATGTTGTTATCCTTTAGCTTACGGGATATTTATCCATACATTACCTTTCTTCTGATATGATGCCTGATTCTCCTCCAACTTTCTGTTTAGTTAGGCCAGTCTAGCCTTCTTTTGGTTGTAGAAGACAGTTTTACTCTCAGAGCACCTACTCGGTACTTCTTCTCTAACTGAAGATGTTGCTCTCACTTTTGAGTATATATTGAATATACTCCTTTTTTTGTTTACTGTGCAATAAGTGTTGTCTGAGTGATACAATGCAACATTCAAAGGCTGTACAGTATGGACTGTCCTTATGTCTCTCTACCGTTACCACCATCAATTTGTCTCCCATACATCCTATCGGTAAGAATACTGAATGAAAGTTGCCAGTGGGTGGTCAGTATTTTTCTAGCTTTGATGTCTTCGCTATGTTGCGAAATATGGAGTTCCAGGCAGGGAAAGGTAATCAGCGATTTTTTCCGGTATAAGGGAGATAATCAAACATGTTGGGAATGACTAATTAAACTTGATTTAGTTTAGAAGGAATAGAATGTTATAATTGGTTAGGTTTTGCTTTATATTTTTTCAATGAGGCGAGTTTCCTCATTTAAAAATGTCAGAAATTGTTACGTTTTGGCTTATATTTTTCAATAAAGAAGGTTTCTTTGTTTAATCTAACATGTGTTGGTGTTCAAATAGCTCATTGATAGAATGGAAAGATTATAAATTGTGGTAGTAGTTGCTTTGCGCATTTATCAATATGTTCATTAAAAGGTATCATTCTGTATTCTGGGAATACAATCTGTTGTCGATGCAGAGTGTATCTACGTCTGAGCGATAATCCCGTGGATCCTATGTAGTTTTGGTGGCAGCCCGAGCATCTTATGTCATAAATCAGGTTTTCTGAAGCACAAGTACAATTAAATTTGATTTTGAATTTTTGTCCCTCTTTGAAGAGGAATTTTGATCCTTCTAGAAGGTTTGAGCATGTTGCGAATTTGGTCTACCACATTTTGTTACTTTCGCATCCGTTATTTCATACATACATACACACACACATACACAGACATATATATATATAATATATATATATATAATATATATATATGTATGTATGTATCATTTTATGTATGGAAGTAAGCGCATATGTATGCATGTGTACAATGATGTAGGGAAACTGCTATTATGACTTTTGCAGTAGAACAGATCGATGAGAAAGTAGAATCACATCCTGTATATAACATTTGCTAATCTCACGAATGCTTGTGACACAGCACGCCTTACTGATATTTGGAGATACTTTGCTAAATGTGATGTCTACCCGATTTCGTACGTATAGTGCATAATTTCATGTTGGCACTTACGTGGATGGTATTTAATTTTACCAACCTCGAAATGATGAAAGGCAAAGATGAAGTGAAAAGAATTGAACTCAAATCGTAAAGAGCCGTAGCTAAATAGCTCTAGACATTTTGTAACACACTCTCTCGAGTCTGTAATATCAACGTACAATGGTTCTGCCAGTTCACAATACTAGTAACAACAATAGCATCAACAAAGTCGATATCAATATATCTTTGCTGCTGCGATTACCCTAAAATAAGCTTCCAGAGGAACCCAAACGTGAAATGACTTCAGATTTGAAACGTCAAGTGATAAATTAATTGTGGACACTGTATTTTGGACTTTAAATTTAACCTTCCACTCCGAACATTTTCATCTCAAAAATGCTGATACATTTAAAATAAAACGCAAAGTTTTCCTGACTAACAAAATTGCTCAACAAGCATAAATGACATACAACAATACAACTATTTATTGTGCTCCTTACTTGTCTGCATATATTTTTTTTCTTTTTCTGCATAATCTATTTCCAATTTTAATTCATTTTTTTTAATTCGTTATTTTTTGTATTTCGCTTTTTATTCTCTTAATAGCATTTATGTCGTTTATTGTTCCTCCGGACATGCGCACGCATGCTATATGCATAAACCAATATATATACACGCGTGTGTGTGTGCATATGTATTGTGATGATGATGATGATGATGATGATGATGATAAATGTTTTTATAAACGCAAGCGAGTATGTTTCAGTATCTGTGTTATTACCATTAAGTGTGTATGCTGCTTCCCCTAAACGGAGACAACATGAAGTAGGTTTTCCAATCATGCAATCCCATTAATGATGATTCAGGAAATTTTCTTTTCTTTCTTTACCTTGATTCATCATTTTACTTTTGCTATTTTTCTTTTTTTTTTTGAAATTCTCTTTTTTATATATATCCTTTGTGTTACACGCATATAATCAAGGCACGCGTGTATATACATGCACGATCAACATTGAACGCATGCAGATATACTCATTCAATATTATATCATACACAGAAAGGCACATGTACACACGTATACATGCATCACGAAAACATAAGCTATTCATAGTATACGTGGATATCACGACCAAAACAACAAAATCAAGGCCAACACCTCTCCCATCGCCGCAACCGCAACAAACAGCAACAAGAGGCAAGTATCCTAATCAAGCAATGTTTCTAACAAACAAATCACGCAGCGACATAAAACCCACCATTGCCCCACCGACAGAATTACTAACGCAGCCACAGCGACGATATAACAGAACATATTGTTACCATTATTGCGAGGCACCACGACACTCTAACACACACATACACACGCACACACACACACACACAGAGACTCATGCATACAATCACACATATACATACACACACCTACCAACATGCAAGTACAGGCACGCATCTGCCAGAAGACATCTATTAATAAATCAAAATTAAAGGCCGGCATAAAAATATCAAAAACGTTCAGCAGAATTATGGCGGGGCATTCTGTACGATAGCAGTTTCATTTATCAATCATTCTAATGCTTCAAATCAATATCGAGATTGGGTTATTTCAAACACATATGAACTTTTACAAGGTTTCCGAATCTGTGGTGAGAATGAGATTATGAGGCTTTGTTACATCGATTATATCACGAGTAAGCGGTAATAAAACTACAGAATAATCATCTGTTTTTGTTGTTGTTGTCGTTGTTGTCGTCGTCGTCGACTTTGCGACAGGTGTGATAGGAATGGCATTGATACAGTTTGAGTAGATTTTGGTTGCTGAGTTGATCATAAATACGACGTGATATTAATAGCGTATCTTCCATGGTGTATGTGTGTGTAAGTGTGTTACATATGTGTATACATGTGACGACCTGGGTCTGATATCATCGTACACAGATGTAGCTGCTCACAACTAAAATGTGTGTAACTCGCAGATGCGTGCAGCTGAGTGGGTTCCATTAAAGCCATGCAAGAGCTACGAGCTCGTCTGCAAATAAGTAAAATTTACAGCAATCACATTTACCCTATCTTACTCGTGTCTTGAAGTATTTTACTGAACCAATTTCATCAGCAAACTTGGATGGATTCTTACCCAAAAGGACTTGGATCTATATAAATACGTAACCAAGGGCCATTTCGCATCTTTTACAAAGACAAAGTTCATGGAAAAGAATAGTCCTGAAAACTTCTAGATTAGAATAGCCATGCGTATATGTGTATCTAATTTCGTACGTAGTGAGTTGTAATGGGAAATATATATAACGAGAGAAAGAAATGCACACAATTTATATATTTTTGATATATTCTAAAAGATGGAACATTATAGTAGTGGACCGGTTTCGCAGTTCATGTTTCGCGGTCCACTTTTAGTTCTTGTTGCTTTGGATAAGAGTTTGCAAATGAATCAGCATGTAGAAAAATCTAAGGGGAGGTAATTGGCAATATATATATATGTATATGTATATATATATATATATATATATATATATATTATATATATCAACAATCAAGGAACGGCCATAATAGGCCATTCACCCACTAGAAATAACAGCCAAAGCTTCAACCGCAAATAAAAAAATAATCCGTTAAACCAGGAGAAAATTTAAAAACCTTTACCCTGTAATTTCTTATACGATGCACCGTTTCATCTGCTGTTTAATGGTAAACTAACCTGATTAAATTAAATCAAGCCAATCTTCCTAGGCCCTCAGATTCTTCAGTAAGAAATAGCCCAAGTCGGAACAGATATTTTCACGAGGCATTTCCGACCCTGCCAAGGTAATATCTGACCTAAAATTTTCAAATCATCGCACTCGCGCCAAATTTAATCGGCAGCAAATAAATATAAGCCGTCGATTCCATTACGGAATTAACCAGAAAATTCATAATTAATCAATATAGGGTGGCAAAAAAAAATTTTGTAGAATTTTTTTGCCACCAGCGGCCTAGTGGGAAAAAATTAAATAGTCAAAGACCATTTTTAAGTTCAACATCAACAATCAAGGAACGGCTATAATAGGCCATTCACCCACTAGAAATAACAGCCAAAGCTTCAACCGCAAATAAAAATTAATTCCGTAAACCAGGAGAAAATTTAAAAACCATTACCCTGTAATTTCTTATACGATGCACCGTTTCATCTGCTGTTTAATGGTAAACTAACCTGATTAAATTAAATCAAGCCAATCTTCCATAGGCCCTCAGATTCTTCAGTAAGAAATAGCCCAAGTCGGAACAGATATTTTCACGAGGCATTTCCGACCCTGCCAAGGTAATATCTGACCTAAAATTTTCAAATCATCGCACTCGCGCCAAATTTATCGGCAGCAAATAAATATAAGCCGTCGATTCCATTACGGAATTAAACAGAAAATTCATAATTAATCAATATAGGGGGCAAAAAAATTTTGTAGAAGTTTTTGCCACCAGCGGCCTAGTGGGAAAAAATTAAATAGTCAAAGACCATTTTTAAGTTCACATTCAACAATCAAGGAACGGCTATAATAGGCCATTCACCCACTAGAAATAACAGCCAAAGCTTCAACCGCAAATAAAAATTAATTCCGTAAACCAGGAGAAAATTTAAAAACCATTACCCTGTAATTTCTTAATACGATGCACCGTTTCATCTGCTGTTTAATGGTAAACTAACCTGATTAAATTAAATCAAGCCAATCTTCCATAGGCCTCAGATTCTTCAGTAAGAAATAGCCCCAGTCGGAACAGATATTTTCACGAGGCATTTCGACCCTGCCAAGGTAATATCTGACCTAAAATTTTCAAATCATCGCACTCGCGCCAAATTTATCGGCACAATAAATATAAGCCGTCGATTCCATTAC
>NC_042998.1:130131310-130168810 GCF_006345805.1 Octopus sinensis | reverse complement strand
CCGAAGCTATAGAGGAAGACACTTGGCCCACATGCCACGCAGTGAGTCTGAACCTGGAACGATGTGATTGAGAAGGAAACTTCTTACCACATAGCCCTGCCTTTGTAGTAACGTATGCACGTATATGGGTACATATATATGTATATATAAATAACTGTATATATATCTATATATATATATATATCTATATATATATATATATATATAGTATGTATACGCACGCGCACGTACACACTCACACATACACACAAAAGCACACACACGCGCGCGCGCAATATAATTTGCGAAATAATTTTTTAATATGAAAATAAAAAATGTTTCCAATTTCTTAAATATATCCTAAATTAAAACATGAAACTCAGTGTATTTTTTCTTTACTCTTCTTTTTAGTCTTTTTTTATGCCTTTCAATTTCAGTGCCTATTCTAGACATGAATTTAATAAACGCACCGTTTGTTAACCTCAACAATATCATACATGCGAAAATAGACACCGAATTAAAATTGCTTATGCTGTCAACGCGAAGAATGGAGTGTTTGCGTACGTATGTTATTCGGCATGTTTGTTTGGTTGTTAGATTCTAATGATTGAGCTAATTAAAGAAAAGTATCATACCATGTAAGTATATAAAATTTCAATAATAAATATCTAAATATATTTTACATATGTATGAGTGGACATGCTTGTGTATGGCATTCGTGTGCATGCGTGCATATTCCTATGCATTTAAAATAGCAGTTAAGCATTTCTCATTGCATCCATGAGGTGACCTCAAAAATCCTTTCGTCTCAATCATAGAATTTCTGTGTGTATTTTCGTAGACTGTAATTATAATTTATACGCACAACCTTGTTGCAATATGTCAAACTGAATCTGGTAAATAGGTACGTGGAAGGAATATGTCAGAAGAATATATACAAGCACAAACACACAACCCTACGCATATATTCTTCTTTTCAAGGCTCGAAAATTTTGGAGAGGAGGCCAGTCGATTAGATCGACCCCAGTATGCAACTGGCGCTTAATTTATCGACACCGAAAGGATGAAAGGCAAAGTTGACCTCGGCGGAATTTGAACTCAGAACGTAAAAACATACGAAATACCACTAAACATTTCGCCAGGTATGCTAATGTTTCTTATTTCTTTATTGTCCACAAGAGTCTAAACATAGAGGGGACAAACAAGGACAGACAAAGGGATTAAGTCGATAACATCGACCCCCAGTGCGAAACTAGTACTTAATTCATCGACCCCGAAAGGATGAAGGACAAAGTCGACCTCGGTGGAATTTGAACTCAGAACGTAAAGACAGACGAAATACCTATTTCTTTACTACCCACAAGGGGCTAAACACAGAGAGGATAAGCAAGGACAGTGCGTAACTGGTACTTATTTAATCAACCTCGAAAGGATGAAAGGCAAAGTCGACCTCGGCGGAATTTGAACTCAGAACGTAACGGCAGACGAAATACGGCTAAGCATTTCGCCCGGCGTTCTAAAGTTTCTGCCAGCTCGCCACCTTAGCCCTACATATATTGTAAAAAGAAGTGTGAGAGGTGAGGGAGAAGGAACCTGAGTGTAAGGTAGTGTCTGTATATAGCAATGTGTGTATATGCGTATTGATGTGGTTGCCAATGTGAATGTCAACGGGAACGTGTGTGTGTGCGTGTGTGTGTTTCACCGTGCATGTGAATGAACGTATATGCGTATGTGAAGTACATACGTTACAGAACATTGTGTTAGAAAACATATTTATGTATTTCTTTATTACCCACAAGGGGCTAAACATAGAAGGGACAAACGGGGACAGACAAACGGATTAAGTGGATTACATCGACCCCAGTACGTAACTGGAACTTAATTTATCGACCCCGAAAGGATGAAAGGTAAAGTCGACCTCGGCGGAATTTGAACTCAGAACGTAGCGGCAGACGAAATACGGCTACGCATTTCGCCCGGCGTGCTAACGGTTCTGCCAGCACACTGCCTTATGACATACCAAATTAACTCTTTAAAAAAATATGAACACACACACACACACAAACAGAACAAGACACATTCACCTGTATATCTGTACGGGTGTACATACACATGCACACCTGCAGAAATATATGTATATATAAATGAGTTTGAGTGCTTATACATGTATATGTATATATACATTTATGTGTGTATAGGCGCAGGAGTGGCAGTGTGGTAAGAAACTTGCTTACCAACAAGATGGTTCCAGATTCAGTCCCACTGCGTGGCACCTTGGGCAAGTGTTTCCGACTATAGCTTCGGGTGGACCAAAGCCTCGTGATTGAATTTGGTAGACGGAAACTGAAAGAAGCCCTTCGTATATATGTATATATATATATATATATATATATGTATGTGAGTGTGTGTGTGTATGTGTGTCTGTGTGTCTGCCCCCCCCCACATCGCTTGACAACCGGTGCTGGTGTGTTTACGTCCACGTATCTTAGCAATTCGGCAAAAGAGACTGATAGAATAAGTACTAAGCATACAAAGAATGAGTCCTGGGGTCGATTTGCTCGACTAAAGGCGGTGCTCTAGCATGGCCACAGTCAAATGACCGCAATCAAATGACTGAAACAAGTAAAAGAGTAAAAAGAGTATATATATATATATATATATGTATATACACATATATACATATATGTACACACACATGCATATATATATATTCACACATGTATGTATATATAATGTCTCTGTGTGTCTCTGTGTGTATACGTGTGTGTGTACTTATTCATATATATATATATATTCACATACGTAAACACATAAGCATGTACAAATTGATGCAGTAAATAATACGTGAACTCTTCCAGATATACTCAAAAACGCTTCTGCGCATAATAAAAGATGCATAAATTAATCCAAGCAGTAATAATATCTATACACATGTACACATTCATGCGGATACTGAAACAAACACACACACACAAATACATACATACATATATATACGTATGCGCGCGTGTGTGTATGTATGCATGTATGTATGTATGCGTGTAGGTATGTGTGTGCATTTGCGTGTATCTTTATACGTGTCTGTACGTTTGTCTCTCTATCGCTTGGCCAATGGGGTTTTTTTTACGGTAACATGGGAGTCTGGCAAGCGAGTCCGATGGCTTAAATAACAAAATTTTAAAAGTACTTGGGTCCGTTCGGTCCACTAAAATCTTTCAGGGCCGTACGCAATCCAATGTCGAAATAAATAAATATTATTTATAACTACATATATATATAATAATCCCTTGACTATCGCGGATGTTACATTCCAAACATCCCACCCCCACCCCCCGAGTGATAGGTGAAAATCCGCGAAGTAGAAACAGTTCTGTACTATATACTTTTTATTTATTTTTATAATTTGTATATATTTATTTTATTATAATGCAAAGCAACATCACGAGGAATCGAGGAAAGCTTAAATGATAAACCTCAATAAGTGAACTTCTATGGGTGATAAATGAAATTTTCAGCGAGATATAAAATGCAATTGCTTATCACATTTTAGTTTACTTTTTAATGAAGTAAAACGACACTGGATAACAGAACTCTGGTTAAAATATATATTGCATAGCTGTTCAAGTCTTTTACGAATTACACAAGTCGTTACATTTTACTTTTAATAATCTTTTTTAAAAAAGTGAAACCGGTCAAGTCAATAAACATTTCTAAAATATCTCTGCATTTTCAAATCCTCTTTGCTGTATGATATATATATATGTATATATATATATATATAATATATATATATATACATATATATACACATATATATGTACATATACGTATGTCTATGTATATATATATATATATAAATATATATATATGCACATATATATATTAATGTGTGTTCCTATATATATATATATATATATACATATATATACACATATATATGTACATATACGTATGTCTATGTATATATATATATATGTATATATATATATAAATATATATATATATATATGCACATATATATATTAATGTGTGTTCCTATATATACATGATTGATGAATACATATATATGAATACAAATACACATGTATATATATATATAGATAGATAGATAGATAGAGATAAATATGTGGGTGTTTTTGTGTGTTTGTATGCATATACGTGTAGATGTATAAATATATTTATATATATATATATTCCACGCGTACGTTATGTATACATGTACATGTATGTGCATGTGTATATATGTGCAAGCCCTTTTGCGTGCGTGTGTGCGTGTGTGTGAGTGTGCGCATGCGTTTGAGAGTGTGCGTGCGTACGTGTATGTGTGTGTGTGTGTGTTTGTGTGTGTGTGTGTGTGTGCTTGTGTGTGTGTGTAAGTGTTCAAGTCTGTATTATTTTTTTCTCCTCTGAAAGACATTCTAGAAGTAAAAAAAAGTGACTATTTTGCTTTCGTTATTTTCCCCTTTAATGTGCCAATCCATCAACATATTTTGATGGATTGGCGAATAACATGGAATCATATAAATAAACAGGTTCTTGCTCTGCGTATTTTTATTCCTTTTATCCTATTCCAATTTCTTTTACGCTTTTATCTTCTTTCTCGCCCTCTTTCCCTCTCTCTCTCTATCTCTGTCTCTCTATTTCCATTTTTCCCTTTTCTTCTTCCCACGATTTCGTTCTCCGTATCATTCAATTTTCCACCTTCTGTCTGGTTTTGTATTCAGATTTCTCTGTTTACTTTTTACACCATCCACTAGGCAGTTTTATTTACCATTCTGCATTGTAATTGTGATAAAAAAAACCTGAGGAGTGACAGAAATATTAGACTGTAGCTTTTAATAATAGCATTTAGCACCTAAACTCAAATCATTCCATTCTTTATTGTTTTTCTTTTTCTTCGTTTCCTGTTAGACGAAATAAGTATACATGAATGCATGTATGCATATATGTATGCATGTATGTATGTATGTATGTGTGTATGTATGTATGTATGTATGCATGTATGTATGTATGTATGTATGTATGTATGTATGTATGTATGTATGTATGTATGTATGTATGTATGTATGTATGTATGTATTTACATGGACATAACCCGACGCAAAAATGTGAAGTGGAATAGAGAAACACAGGATAGTGTCTAATATAGTGACAATACGAAATATGCTAATAAATCAATTTATTCTGTGGTAAATTTCTCGTGGTAAGAAGACAAGTGATAGAGCAGAAAAAAGTTTTCATAAATTAATGGCTGACCACAATGAATGAACTATGGACGATCCTAAAGATGCCATTGATAATACAGGGGGTTAAAGACCTTGGTCAGAAATGCTGTACAATTCTGATTCTGATTCACTAAAAAACAACTATTATAAAATAATATTGGTTGTCCAAAATAACGAAGAAACACTCATGCGTGCTTTAGTATATACATATAAACTCATACTGATTTCGATATTTAATACAAAGTGAGCAATTCCGAGGGAGGAGATAAATTGATTACATCGACCCCAATACTCAGCTGGCATTTATTTTATCCATCTTGAAAGGATCAAAAGATAAATTCGATGGCGAAGATGGAACTCAGAACGTAAAGACGATTTGCCAATTTGCCAGTTATTCTTTTCTACTCTAGGCATAAGGTCCGAAATTTTTGGAGAGGGAGCAAGTCGATTAGATCGACCACAGTACTCACCTGGTACTTAATTTGTCGACCCCAAAAGGATGAAAGGCAAAGTCGACCTCGGCGGAATTTGAACTCAGAACGTAAAGACAGACGAAATACCGCAAAGCATTTCACCCGGCATGCTAACGTTTCTGCCAGCTCTCCGCTTTAATATAGATGTATATTAATAGATTAAGATGTACAAACAAGGGACCACCAACATTGATGATTAACACCGTATCACATACAATCGAAATTTTTCCGAATCAAATCCAACGCAATTAAATTTATCTGAATACGATATCTATTCAGTTCTTCACTAGTCTGCAGAATTCCGGTCCGGTGAGACTGTCGGTGTTAAGGAGACACTTAACCTTCATTTTTAAATGTAGTCGATTTTAGTATACCTTAATCTCCATCGATTTTGTGTGAGTGTATGTATGTCTATGTATGCGCGTAGTGCTGCATTCGTGAGTGTGGGCATAGACATGTATGAATATTTGTACATATATAGCTTCGTTTATATATATTTATACGCGCGCACACACTCAGAGACACAAGTACATGTTGAGTGTGTTTACGCCCGCACCCGTGTGAGTGCTTGCAACCAAGAAATATATAATAAATATTAAGAGAACAATACATCAATGAACATTGATTAATCAAAAGGATGGGCACCATATCTGGGTGAGAGTATGTATTTAATATGAACACAAATTAAATATATTAAACATACACTGAAGTATGTCCAGAGCTGTCATAGTAATGACAGAAATATATGAGACACTGTATTCTATTTTTAATTAATATTAATTAATTTTAATTCGTGTGTTTTCTCCCCAACATTTCTTGATCAGAATTAATAATTTAGTTTATGATTTTTTCTCCTTAGCACGGGTTTTCCTGTAATTAATTAACACTGCTTGCCTAACTTCATCAAATATGTTAGTGATCACTAATATTTTATTAAATATGTTACCACTTTATGTACGAATATATAATCGAAAATAGTATTATAGAAAATAGATTAAGGTGGGAAATATTTCAAAATGAAACAATAGAATAAAAAATTATAAAATAAGAAAATATATAAAGTAAGGGAATATAATGAAATGAGGAAATAAATAAATACAAAATACAGCGGGTGCAAATGCAAGATCGAATTAAAAATTGAATGATACTTTTCTTTTTGAAGCGGTGATGAAGAAATAAATTTATTAATAAACTAATGGAAAAGTTAAATAAACGCATATTTTATATGGTTTATTTTGTCACAGGAGAAGTGCAGAAACCACGGATTTCAGAAAAATCTTCTCACAAAGCGTTGGGTGAAATAGGAGTGTAAGTAGCAGCTAGTGGCTGCTGTACTAGGAAGCAAAATAACTAGACATTAAGTCATTTTCATATAAGTGTCTTCGTTAGAGATGCTTGTATTAAATAGATGTAAAAGCTGTCAAAGATCAATGTGTGACCGTAACGGCACAAGTAATTAAGTGTACCACCAGTTATTAACAATTTAATGAAACAAATAGAAGAGGATTAAGCCAAATTATTTGTTATGTGATTAAAAAAAATTAAATAAATATAAATATTAGAGAAAAATATAAAACTATCCATGAATCAGGAATCAGAGTTGAAAAATTATAATAGATGACAGCAAATTCATCGAATCGGACGGTACAGGAAAAAATGGATTTCGTTGTTCCCTGGACGGTTTTGTATATCATCTTTCAGGGCTTGATAAATTAGCAAATTTGCACGGTTGTCATTTAAACTGGCTGAACTCTTGCCAAAATTGTGTGGCTGCGAACTAGAGGTAAACATCTTTGAAATTTATATGATGATAGCAGTGGCTAGAAGAAAATATAACATGCAGTGTCATTTTCATAAGCAATATATCACTTTTATCTTTATATCCAAGATATATGAACTAATTCTAACTCATAAACTTCACTACATTTTTTTCATGATAGCCATCACCAGTTACCAGGTCCTCTGCATTTTAGGTTTATTATGTTAAATAAAATAGGACTAAAAACAAACCTAGCATTCGATTACCTCTGTACTGAAGGAATGTGTAGATTAGGTCAAATGAGATGAGAAGTTGGCGAAATTTTTCTGACATAATATGTACCTGTCAATGTTATCTTTTACTACTAAATAGACTAACCAATTTATTTATAGTGACAGCAACATCAGTACTTCGCTGACATAATAAGAACCACTAGTTCCATACAATGTTCATTAACTAGGAAAACAAGATCGAACAGCACAT
Source organism: Octopus sinensis (assembly GCF_006345805.1). Taxonomy (NCBI): domain Eukaryota; kingdom Metazoa; phylum Mollusca; class Cephalopoda; order Octopoda; family Octopodidae; genus Octopus; species Octopus sinensis. The sequence goes on along the minus strand of NC_042998.1, from coordinate 130,160,891 downwards.
GTTCTAAGCTCGATTCACATGTTCTAAGTTCCAGTCGGTTATGAGGCATAAAATTGCTTGAAAGCTATCGCTCTCAAATAAAATTAACAGTTGAAAACAAGGACAATATGGATGTATGAATGAATGGTGAGTTTAATGAATTATTTAATGACTTCGAATGAATGTGAAAGAAGAGAATGATTAAACCCTTATACAAATAATATCAATATCGGTATAAGGTCGAACATATTTAGGGAAGTATTTAATTAATAAGTTGGATATGATTTCATAAATCTGGAAGAATGAAAATCAAAATCGACTTCTGTGCGATAAATAAATATTGGTATGTAAAATAACGAAACTAAATAATTCAAGACATTTTGACTAATGGTCTAATGTTCTTGCCACATAAATATGTGCATACACACACACATTCACACATATACACACACTCACACATACACACATATACACACAAGTACACACATACGTATATACGCATATAAATACACACATATCTATTTATATATAAATATATATATATATGCATTTATCTATTTATATATATATCTGTGTGTGTGTGTGTGTGTGTGTGTGTGTGTGTGTGTGTGTGTGTGTGTGCTTAACTAAGCTGTTTTTAAGAAAAAAATCACTAACTAACGATAGTTGATATGCATATATGAATATGAATTGGTGTATCAGAGAAATAGAATAACTGAATAAATGGGTGTCAGCTAAAATGTGATGAACTGCTTCTTAAATGAATCGCAACGGACAATTATGAAAGTGAAATCAATTGTGGTTGGATCCTAGATTGTGTGATTGAAGGTATATACTATTAAATGACAACAGGAATTAATGAACGAGAAGCATAGTAATTGCAACCCGAGTGTATATTCGAAACGAGACAGAATTTCAAAGTGTGGATAACCAAATGAAGTGGTGACAGAATTTATATAGAGGTTATTGAAATTGATTTTTCTATCACGAAGAATTCTGCCTAATATACATTACACTGTAAAGTATTTATATTGTACTGTTATAAAGAACACATCCTACAAATCCTAAAAACAGAGATTTACATATTTGCAGTAACAATATGCAATTATAAACATAAGCGAGACTATTTTCAACAGTAATACAGTTTTGATTCCCCTCATAATATACAAATGTGTTTTGTTAACATGGATTTACCTCATACAGTTTTAATTCTACCCAAGGTTAGACAATATGTATTTGTAGGAGTTTTTTGTTTTTTGTTGTTTGTTTGTGTGTGTGTGTGTGTGTGTGTGTGTGTGTGTGTGTGTGTGTGTGTGTGCGTGTGTGTACATAATGTTTAACACGCTTGTTTACATTCAGACGTGAAAAGACATTCGCTTTGGAAATTTCGGGTAAGAAATATTCTTCGTATAGGACATCGTGTTTGAAAACATATTAACGGGCTATGAATGACATCATCTGACTGAAAAACAACGACGTTTCTGCATTGTTTCTCTCATCATCATCAACAATCGTCGTTCATAGTACACTAAGAAAGAACTGTTCTTATATGTAAACAGCAAATGGTACATTTCCTGATATGCGAAACTTATTACAGCAAGGATTAGGTGAGCAGAGATGCACGAAGCAGCACTGAATGAAATCACTGTAAAATAATATTTCACGCATAACGCGTTTTCACATACAATTTTTGATCATTTTTCTGTCAAGGCGGTTTTGGCAGCGATGTTCTTTTCATGTCCAAGTATACACAAACATGCTGAATACCACTGCATATAAATTTATTTCATCCAATACAGCTTTGTATGCCTAGTTTATTAGTTGCCGCGTGAACAAACTCTACGATATCATCTCATGTGATATTTGCTGCATAAATTTCAAAACAGATTCGTATTAATAGGGTATAAACGAAAGCTGGCGAAGCACGACGACGAAAAAATGCTTGCGTCCTACAATTTGATGACGTCATTCATAGCCACAAATTAACTAAATGAGATTTTTTCCTCCCAAGATAATTTCCGCTGCAAATGACTTTCCACGTCCGACTGGAAATGAAAGTGTTAAATATAATATAACTGTATACACATATATTTTAATCTTATTACTAAAATGCATACAGAGGAACTTCTTCGTGCGCCTCTATACATGTTTTAATAGAATAGAGTATTTTAATTAATATTTATTACATTTAATTCAAATAAGAGCATGCAGAGTTTCGTGAATGTACGCGTGTGTGTTGAATTCATGTGAATTTGAAGCTATTTTAGAAATAACAACATTTATGAATTAGCTGAATCAGTTCCGAGAATGAAGTCAATTTAATTGTACATTTTTTGTTGAATTGGTCTTCAAGATTTAGTGGATTGAATAAAATCCAGTGAGCAAGTCTTAAAATCTATGTCACGTGGAAATTTATTATATGTGTGCATGTGTGTGAGCGTGTGTGTGTATGCTTGTGTGCATATATATGTATGTGTATATATATATATGTATGTATGTGTGTGTGTGTGTGTGTGTGTGTGTGTGTGTGTGTGTGTGTGCATCAGCATGGCGGCAGCTCTGAGCTGAAACTAGAGAGAAAAATATATATTCATATATATATATGTGTACGTATATTTGCGCATATAAATGCGAATGCGTGAACATGTGTGTGTTCGGGTGTTTGTGTGTGAGCATGTGTTATGCATTAGGCGTCTATGTGCTTGTTCCATAATAGGTTTCCTTATTTTAATCTAGTAGTAACGAGGGCGGTTTCACGCTCTCGTCGACACTAACGCGCGTGAAACGGGCGTACATCGTCACTACCCACTGTCTGAAAAACTCCTTCCCCACTGAGGATAAGGCGAGATCGGTATCAGAAGAAGCGGACATCATATGCCCGGATGGACCGGCACTTCACCAGGGGTGTAGACTGCAAGATTCAACGACTCTCGGACCCTAGGTGAGTAAAGGACTCTCCACAAAAGTCTTCGTCTCTCTAGCGGACGACCCGAACCAACATACGCCAGAGAACACGTGAGTATTTTTCAACACCCGGTATTTCATAGATCCGGTCTTCTTTTGAGCGGAGTACGGTCGGCTCCCTATTGATTGAGGCATCCAACCTTAGCTGGTTCCCAGCACTCCTTTAGGGTCACCGGAAATTCCCTAGTTCGGTATACCCGAAACACATGGAACTACTTTGTATTGAGGAAATACGTTAGAGATGCAAATTACCATGTGGTTCGGTTTACCGAAAGCACGATGACTGTTCCCGCACTGATGGGTGAGCATCCAGCCTTAGATCTCTCCCAGAAAATCCGTTCACTCGAAGCACACACGGAAAAAACGATCACACGGCCGATGGGGATGGTTATAAGCGGCCTACCTGCATTCTATCTACCTGCTTGCAATACGATGTAAGTTACGTCTCTGGCGTTTCATTTTTCTTCAGCTGTCTTGTGTTGGTAGCGCGATCTATCTACGCTCATGACATTGATCATGCCCTGTACGCATCCTTCTCTGTGTGCCAACGGGAAGCAACCAAAGAAGCCACTGCATTAGATGGTATCTGCGGTGCCTACGCCTCGACTTCAGGATCTAATTGTGCGATTTGACTTCTATGGGGAGTCAGTCTCGCAACATGTTTTGCGTACATCTTTTCCTAAATGCTCTGTCCTAGATCCCAATGATCCTCATTGCTTCAACTTCTTGCACCTTGTAAATCTCTTGAGTATTCCCCAGTTAGGCATCGTCTATAGCACAATCTAAGCAGGTAATACTAGCAGAAAAGATGGAACCTTTGGTGCGGTTTCAGAAGAGCACATTGCGAGACACTTCTATGAAACTTCTCGAGTCGGTAGGAAACTTTGTGTCTCCTTACTCAATATTCTTGAGTGGGATACTTTCGATCGTCTGCAGGGTATCCATTTTGACGAGGAAGGGTTCCCTTCAGCTTTTTTACGGAGAACCAGGTGCATTAACTTCTAGCCCCACTTCCCGATAGAACTCAGAGCACTTATCGAGCATGAAGACCCTTTTTCATCTGCATTGCCATTGTCAGATTGGGTTCTTTTAATTCACTGAAAACATTCGCGAGCTAAATAGCATTAATACAGGCCTTTTGACTATGGTTGCACCTATTGGGGAACGCTAGTGTAACATTCATGTCTCCAACCGATGAGAACGCTGACACACAGGGTGAATGTGTAGACTGCTAGTCGATGATCGCCCTTCTGTCTTGGTCTAATCAGCAGCAACAGGTGCGAATCTCGCCCGCACGGCATCTGCCGATCGTGTGTCCCCTCAAAAGCAAGAATAAACCAAGCATAATAGAATCTGTCAGGGCAACTCCTGTTATCTGAAAAGCGGATCGGATGAGCGTGGACAGCTCACTCGTCCAATTTCAAGCCTACACGGAGAACCTAGAACTGAGCGCAGCGCCCGGACTCGAGATTAGATCACCCACAAATGATAGCATCTGTCAGAAGGGCCCATCCGATAATCAGCCATGTGTGTGGATGAAACGGCGCTACAGTAGCGACCCTGTCGTATCGTCTCAGTATTAAGCCTAGTCCCTTGTGTGGTACGGTAGCGCGCTTTGAGAGGTCCCGGACGCTTTTGGTTAACCGAATGTAGTAGGACTGCTTCTGCATGGTTATATATTTGCGATTAAGCTCCATCCATGGGTGGAAGCCCTCTTAACACGACAAGGTAGTGCCCTTTGGAGTAATAGCGCCCTCTCTCCCTTTGGCACTTGTTTTTCACAGTTTTCCTCTCTTCGACTTCAGTTCTTAGTTAGCTCTTTCTCTTTGCCTGTATTTCATTTTTAGCCTCACTCACTCTCTCTCCTTTCCTTTCTCTTTTTATGATGTAATCCTAATTATGTAGGCCATTATTATATAGAGATATATGCTTACAAATACACCTGTTTGAATGCATGCTAGAATGTGTAAATAAGATAAATAAATAAAATATGAATGAATGAAGCATAGTAAACAACTAAATATATCATTCTTGCGACAGGGACTAAAATAATGAATGAAATAGAAACGAAAGAAGGAAACGAAGAAATAAATAAGCGAAAAAATATGTTGATTCAATATATATCGACAAATACAGTAAAAAATAAATATCAGAGAAAAAGTATAAATAAATATCAAAGGGAAAAGGAATGCATAGCAAAAGCAGGAATCTAGTAACATGAGATGAGCTCATAACAACGTTAGATACAAAAAATGCATACACAGATTTAATGGGTGATAACACATCCGCCGCCCCATCACCATTATCCAAACATAGAAAAATATAGGGAATATAGAATTAATCACAAATCTTCAATAGTAAATAAATACGAAATAAATAAATTACAATGGAGGAATTTTCGCGGAAATATGTTCAAGGTCTTTTGGATGAAGCCATTAGTATTGTCTGCAAACGTACAGCACAATTAACATGATGAAGGGGAAAGTAGAGAATAGTAGAACGGCGTAGAAGAGAAAGCGATTTCGCTTAATGAAGACACTGCTTAATGTTCTACCACTATTTATATCAATGCCTGTTTCACCGTTGGCATACTTTAGACACATACGCAAACATACACACATACGCAAACACACACACATACGCACGCACACACACACGCACAAATACACATACATACATGTGTATGCATATGTATGTATATGTATGTGTGTATGTGTTTGAGAATGTAAATATTTTCCTATATATGTTTCAGTGTATGTATATATGGAAAAGACAAAGAGAGATCTAAGTATTTCTGTGTATGCATTTACAAGATTGCTTGATGACAATATTTGTTACATACACACAAAAAAAATTTGTCTGTTTTCGCTTTTAATGATATATGTGCACTTTCAACTACTACAACACACAAACACAGGCGCGCATAAACAAACAAACATACACGCACACACACACACACATACATACATGCATGTATGCATACATACATACATACATACATACATACATACATACATACATACATACATACATACATCACAAACGCATGTAAAGGTTTCGCTATGCATGCAGGTGACACAGGAATACAGATACAGAAATATATTTGTACACATGCAAAGAACATTGGCACTGCTCTCTACATGTGGCATCGAAAGGGCGTGGTGTTAAAGATAGATGTCTTAGGTGATTGCGACAGTAAAAATAAGTAAACATTGGTAGTAAGACTGAAACATAGATATGAGTCAAAAACACATTTCTTTCTTTTTCTGCTACTTCTATAACGTTTAATAAATTCATTCACTCTCTATATTTTGTGTATCCTCACAACACTTACGTATCTTTTGTTTATCACACCATCGTTAGATATCCTTACTTTTACTTTCTTATATCTAATTTCTTTTGTTGTTTTTTCTCTCATAGTGACACCCATTATTTCTTTTTTCCTTCTGTCTTCTCTTCTCTCGCAACCTTTTATCATTTTCTCATTTTATTCTTTCATAATCATACATCGAACTTGATATTTTCCTCATTTTCGCAGTTATATTAGAATTTCCAAATAAACCACACACACAAACACACACACACACACATACACGCAAGAATACATCCACACACATTACACACACATATACTCGTTTTGGCTTTCTCAATTTTTGTTCATTCAGTCATTCCTTTCTTCCTCTCTCCATAATTCGTCTCTTTCTCTGTTTACTTACCGCAAAACCCTTCTTATATCTTGTTAATTAGCTCAATTATTAGTTTCCAAGCTTTCCTTTCTCCAGAATATCTCTCATCTCTCTCTCTCTATCAAACTAAGTTTTATATTTTTTTCCCATATTCTTTTGCCAGTTTCCCTTTTACGTTATTTATCTAATTTTCTTTCCTTCGTTTGCAGATTCATAAACACACACAGGTACGCTTACAATAACGTACATCATCACAGACATAGAGGCATTCTAACATGTTTACATAAACACATGCACAGATAGGAGCAAGTATGCATTTCCATAGCGGGCCACGCATACACATATGTATGTATGCACGTCGAAACATGTATGCTTGCATTGCTATCCTTTAAACATTTTATAATTTTCATGAACCATTCTTCTCACTATACTTTTGTTAATTTTTACTCAATTTGTATTTTAATAAATCACTAAGAAAAATCAACAGCAAGTAATCTTAGAAATGAAACTCATTAAAATTCTTCATATTAATAACAACCACGATATTATTAACTGTAAAATCCACAACCCAAGCTGAACCACCTCATCATCAATATACTACTAACATGTCCAGTAACTCGAATAAACACAGCCGTAGTCACAATGATGCTCACAAATATTGTTATATCATTCAAACTTCATGTTTGTTTGCCTTCCATTTTAAACAAGTTGGCGTATGCCGACACATGTTTTCAGAATATATTTTTAAGCTCTTCCTTTCTTTAGTTCAGCGCCCTACAACCACATTCTTCGTCAATTCTCTTCCCTTGTCTATAAATATGTGTGTGTATGTATGCGCGTGTGTGCACCCGTGTATTTGTACGCATATATATATATATATATATATATATATATGCATATCTATCTATCTATCTATCTATCTATCTATCTATCTATCTCTCTCTCTCTCTCTCTATATATATATATATATATATATATATATGCATACAAACACACACATACTCATACATACATCCACCCATACATATTTATATATATATATATTATATATATATATATATATACATATATATGAATTAGATTGATTCACTCTTTCCTCTCTTTCATTAACAATCTTGATTTCTTTGGTAATTTATTTCACTTCTCCCAATATGTTTCTCTCCATTATTCACATCACAGTTCCTCTTGCTATGCATCTCATCTCTTTTCAATCTCTTTACAATCGTTCTTGTAATCATCAATAATAATAAAAAAAATATCAAAGTACAACATCCACATTAATAATCACAGCAACTTGAACAAGATAACACACAACAATCACGGCAATCTTAATATCAATAGAAACAACAACATTTATCGCTCTTCACTGGCAACACCGTTTCTTTAAGTTACTCCCTTTATAGTTTTCTCTATAAATATCCCCATTTTAATCGCTAGACCTTCCTCTGTCTTTCTACTCGCGATACCGTCTCTTGTTTTTCCCTGCATATTTTTTTTTCTATATTGTCATATCCACACTTTTATTCTAACCTTACCCTCTCTCCACCACTATCAAAATAATTTTCATCTTTCAAACACGCACATTCTTCCTCTCAACACTCCCATTTTTTATCTCACGAACATTCATCCAAACACATACATTCGCACGCTAAAATTCTTCCCTCAGAAAAGCTTTGTTTCTGAAATTTTCTTTCTCATTCTCCAGTCTTCCTCACTCTCTTTCTCTCTCGCAAAAACTGTACATATGTATGTATGTATGTATGTATGTATGTATGTATGTATGTAGTATGTATGTATGTATGTATGTATGTATGTATGTATGTATGTGTGTATGTATGTATGAATCCTAGGTATTCGCTCACTTCAGCAACTCTCTTTCACTCCTGCCACTCAACAAAACACCTATAACAGACATTTACATCCGCCATGTTTTGTTTTCGTTCTCTGATATCGTCTGATTTGCTTAGTCAGAAGTATTTTCATTCGTTTCTTTTTCTTCTCTTCTGTTCTCATTCTACTTCACATATTTCTGATTATTTTTTTTCCACAGCATTTTAAAATATTCTTAGACTGACTCAATCGATCAACTCAAGTCAGCAGAATTGTTTTTATTTTTTTATTTTCATATTATCGAATGTATTTAATAATTTTTCTTTCCGTTTCTATTTCTTTCACCTTTTATTTTAGTCTTGCGTTTTTCCCTTACTCGTTTATTTAAAGAACAGCCTTCTGAAATAATAATAATAATATTAATAATAATAATAATAATAATAATAATAATAATAATAATAATAATAATAATAATGAAAACAACAACAACAATAATAATGAATGACATTATGTAAGAAATGCATTTTGTTATTATTATTCAATGCGATTGTTATTTCTGTTTCTCATTCACTTATTAGCTCTTTCTTTAATAAAGCTAATTAAGTCGAAAAACAAATTTCAGGAATTTTTCTCAACATACAAACAAACATTATTTATTTGTTTGTTTATTATGATGTGTTTTGCTGTGATTATTGTCAATGTTATTCTGAGTGTTTGTTTTCTACTTCCCGCTTGTCTTTCATACACGGTTTACTTTTTCTACTTCTCTTTTTATTATCCATTCATTCGAGGTCATATCTTGTTTATGGAAATAGTTTCTTGTCCTTGGTTAGTTACTGTTGTAATTACAGCTTCTGCTTGTCGTTTGTATTTTCATCTGTTTATTTCGTGCGTATGTAGGTTTGGTGACATATTGTATATATGCACACACACACATGTATATATATATATATATATATATATATATTATATATATATATATATATATATATATATATATATATATATATAAACATATATGGGCAGAGAGAGGGAGAAAGAGAGAGACAGATGTTCATACGTGTGTAATGAGATTAAAGCCTAGACGAAAGGATGAAATAATAATGGCTAATATTTATGATAACTCAGTTCTCATAAAGAATAAAAGCTTTCGAGTCATACATGCTTATATTAATATAGTTTTGTTTGCATTTTATCCAGCCAGCGTAAATATCGGCAGGAATCGAACGGAGATATGAGAGAGATTTAACTAAATACAACGAGACGCTTTGTTCTACATTTTTTGCAAATTCGCCACCCAAATATAAAATAACATTACCTCAGATATAGTGTGGAATCCAAAGATGTAGAGACAAAACGCTTACTCTACACTGATTGTGGAATTCATTTCATCCTTGTAAACAACTTTGACAGGATAACAAAAAAGCAACTTCTCACAATGTGTCTTTGATGTATATAATTTTATCGGTCAGGTTGATATATGGGGGAATTTAGAAAAACGTTAATCATTAACAATCGGTTCGATTGTCACCAGACTATTTCTATTATTTTCTCTTCATAAAGTGTTTGTCTGCATATGCCCATCCCTTCATCTCTTTTAATACAACAAAAATAATAATGATCGGCGTTGAAGCAATTTCTCTTCAATTATGACTGCATATACATTCTAAAGAAGCATAAACGTCAAAATGTCATTCGTTCCACACTTCAAAATATGAGGACAGCATGCTTTATAAATAGAACAGAAAAAATAAACAGCTTATATATAGAAACGAATTTACGCACATGCAATCAAACTCACACACGCATATAACTGATGCATGAATATGAGCATAAATGCATATATATGGTGTTGTTGTGTAGTAAGAAATTTACTTCCTAAACTCATGGTGCCAGGTTTGGTCTCACTGTATGGCTCATTGTGTCTTCTACTACAGACTCGGCAGGACCGACGCCTTGTGAGTGGATTGACCGAGGGAAAATGAATATAGAATCAGGGAATTTTGTCAGAGAACAGGTCTCGGCCTGAAAGCGACAAAAATATGTTGGCAAATTGAATTTAAATGTTGAAGTGAATCTAACGGCTTTTGTGTGTTTTTGGAGTTTTAGATGGCATATAAACACACTCCACGCTGCAATTGCTATATATATATATATATATATATATATACAAAACACAAACACATGTATATATTTATATTTATTTATATATACACACATATATATATATACGTATGTATCTGCCTTTCTGTCTTTCCTTGCTTCAAAAACTGCAGCATAACAGCGAGAATGAATACTGAAATTTTAATTTATGAAAAATCTTTAAATGTAGATATGCAATAAGGATGATTCTGATCTTTTGCAGTTTGGTGACAACGTCAGACATATTTGGCCGAAGCAGACTCTTCAGATAAATATACTCTAACTATGAATGATAAGCCGTTGAAGTAAAAGAGTGATATAAGACTTTCTGGCGGATAAAACATAGAATTTAAAAGAATGACTTGGAAAAATACCGAGTGTTGCCTACTGTATAAGCACTTAATATTAGTTTTAAATTTTGGCATAAGGCCAGCAAATTCGGGGAAGAATGTAAGTCGATTATATCGTGCCCAGTGTACTATTTTATCCACCCCAAAAAGAATGAAAGACAAAGTCGACCAAGGTGGAATTTGAACTCAGAACGTAAAGACAGATGAAATACCGCTAAACATTTTGCCTGGCGTGTTAACGATTTTGCCATCTCGTAGCCTCATAAGCATTTGATATTAAAGCAAGGACTCAGGCGGTGAGCTGTCAGAATCGTTAGCACGCCGGGCAAAATGCTTAGTGGCATTTGTCTGTCTCTACCTTCAGAGTTCAAATTTCGCAGAGGTCGACTTTGCCGTTAATCCTTTCTCGGTCGTTAAAATAAATGCCAGTAGAGTTACTGACGTCGATACAATCGACCTATGCCCGATTCCAAAACTGTTGGAAGTAATAGCAGATACTATTACTTTCAATGATAGAAACAGTTAAATTTGGAATAAAAAATTCTGGAAAGTAGGATAAGTACAAATAGTTTATTCCTTTCACAAGGCTTTGGTCTGCCCGAAGCTATAGTACAGGACATTTGCACAAGGTGCCACGCAGTGGGACCGAACCCGGAACCTTGCTTTTTATGTTTGTGTGTGTGTGTGTGTGTGTGTGTGTGTATGTGTGTGTGTGTGTGTGTGTGTGTGTGTGTGTGTGAGTGTGTGTGTGTGTGTGTGTGTGTGTGTGTGTGTGTGTGCAGAATTAAGGCTGAGTGGTAGTGAAAGAGCAAAGCTTATCAAATTGCGTGCAACCGGTTCTATTGAAGAATTATGCCTTGTGTATACATGTTTTTGGAATACTCAGCCGCTTCTCATGCTAAGTAAATGAGTATATCGATGCTCTAAGTGGTCGACAGCCAAATAGAGAGGTGTAAATTTATGTATATACGTTAAATTTAATCGAGATTTAAAAGTACCTCTGGTAATGTAAACCTTACCGATCGCACATATACAGTGTATGTATTTTGTTGATACGCCGAATTTGCTGTGGGACAGCACATGGAATAGCGGCCTACTCGACGCTTGGCTGCCAAAGAACACCTGAATGTCATAGACCAAGCAAGATAACTTTGTTTATTTGCATGTATTTATTTCTATGGATTGCCATGCACCCTGCTGCAACACACACACACATACACACACACACACACACACATACACACATGCACACATAGACGATTGCATGCACTATGTGCGCACACACACACATATACACACACACACACACACACACACAGGCGTGTAAGTGCGTCTCATACTGTTTAGAGTGTGGGACTTTGTTTTCAATTCCTGGACCGGGGGCTGTGTTGTGTTCTAGAGCTGAACACTTTATTTCACATTACTCCAGTTCACTCAACTGGGTAAGATGAGTAATCCTGCGACTGGCCGCGGTCCCGTTTAAGGTAGGGGGATACATATGTTCCACAGAAACCGGGAAATCGAGAAACCGGCCCTATGAGTCTATATAACTCAAAGAAGGATTTTTCCTTATCCTCGCTCTCTGTCTCTCTCTCCATATACATACATACATACATATATATATATATATATATATATATATATATATATATATATATAAAGAGAGAGAAAGTGAGAGAATGTGAGATAGATAGAGAGACACTTTTCGTCTGCTTTTTTACCAGGGGAAAATTATCACTTTATAATTTCTCAACGCAATGCACTCTGATTATTTTATGTTTAGTAATCGTAAAAAAATAAACGACACCTGTCATAAAGTAACTGCAGATAAACTAATTGCGTATACAGTCGGAGCAATATGCATAGGAAAGAATTTGACGTTCTGATTTTCATTTTGACTTAATTCCATTTGTTGTATCGTTCTGCAATATATGTAAGCCAGGTGTTATTATTGCTGTTACAAAATATTGTACGTAATGATTCATTTACATGACATTTTCAAGACTTTTAAAATGTCGGCTAAAATGCCTCCCTTGGTCAACTTTGAATCTCATCTCTCCGTGATGAATCAAAGTTGAGAACACCGACTTAGCCTCTTCTCTCAAATTGCAGGCTTTGTGCCTAAATTATAAACCTTTTAAAGAACTAAGAAAGTAAACATATGTTAATATATTATCCCAAAGCATCAGTGACAATAGGGGGAATTGTATAAGGTAGTTGGGGCTATCTGACTTTTTCGCTGTATTTAGTATATTTGATCGCATCAGACCTTTTACGTGAAGTGTCTTCTACATATCGACACTTTTTTCATATATTTTTAGCTGCATAATTCATAACTAGAATGGAAATCCGTTATGGATAGAGACCCAATATTGGTGATAATCATAATCACTATGATAATTTTACAATATTTTCTACTGAAAATATTCTGGGCCTAGCTTCAGAGTGTTATCTCTTATTTATTGTCAGAAATCAATAAATTTCAACATCTGTAATAAATATTTGACATCATCCATAACGATTCCACCTTGTATTTTTAGTGGTATGGAAAACTGCATTATTCCATATGATTTTTCAGTATTTAAAACAGAAGAGTGTAATACGGAGATGATTTTGCTGCTATTTCAGGCAAGTACCTGCGCAGAAGATTCTATATTTTCTTTTTCTTTTTTCTTTTTTCCATCTTTCCAATGGCAGAAATTCTATTCTTTGAGTTGAAATGCCGTGCATGGGGAATGCATTATTATGTTTATGCAATATTGTTATATTCTCAGTGCTTAATTCCATGAAATAGAAGAAAACTACTAGTGAACGCTGACCCACGATCTAGTTTTAATTTCCTCTGCTTCGACTAATTATATCTATTTCACGTTATGTATGCCACTAGTCCTCTTGGGAAAGATTGAAATGTCGCGCATTCACATTTGAATATTCACCCTTGAATTCAAAAAAATCCCCGATATTGTTGTTCTGTTAAATGTTGGAATCTGACTCAATTCATTTTAATCCTCCAGATAAATAGAAATTCTCATAAATTTGTTTTCTGTCAGTTTTTACCCCAGCGTTTCTATTATATGTTTCTAATTGAAATATATTACTATAGCCATGTCATAGTAGGACTGAGAAATGAAATTCGACTCCAACTAGAAATCAGTCAACCTCAAGGGGAAGAAATGAAAAAAGAACGCATTAAAATATGTCAATTCTCATTCGAATTCCCGCTTGTCATTGAATTTTGATTGGTGGTCAAATTTCACTTTGTGATTAAAAAAAAGTTTTTTTTTTTCGTTGCAACAATTTCCATTCAAGGAAAGCATCCTAGTAATGTAGGAACTAAAACTTCCAAATGAAAAACAAATCCACGGAAGTTTTTTTTTTTTTTTTTAATCAACAATGAGACCAAGATTCCTATCATTGGTTGTTCAAAATATTCCATTGACTTTAGACAAATGTGTAAATATTGATTTGATGCATTGGCATAATGCTAACAACAATGTTGTTAATTTAATATTGTAGCTGTTATATGAAGCCTTATTTTTATTTTTTATTTTCGAGTGATGACTACTTTTTGTTTCTCTGTTTTCATGAAAAGTTTTAAAATTAATTTTACATGCTATTATTATGATTCCAACCATTCCTACTGCAACCTTCGATGCGTTTAGTCTCTAAAATAAAGCGAACGACATTCTAGTTTATAATAATAAAAATCATTATTATTATCATTATTAAGGAAGCGAACTGGCGAAATCGTTAGAATGCCAGGGAAACTATTTAGCGGCTTTTCATCCGGTTTTATGCTCTGGTTCCGAGTTCCGCCATGCCATTCATCCTTTCGGGGTGGGCATAATAAGTATTATCAAAGCAGTGGGGAAGATGTAATGGACCGGCCCCTCTCGCTCAAAATTTCAAGCCTTTTGCCTATCTTAGAAAGGATTGTTCTTTACACCATTAAGGAAACGAACCGGTATAAATATTAACGCGTCGGACTACATGCTTAGTGATATTTCTATCGGTTATTTATGTTCTTATTTCAAATTATACAGTTGTCGATAAAATAAGGACAAGGTAATCGACTTCACCCTTCTCCCCAAAATTGCTGAACGTTATTATTATATAAACGTAACTCTGCAGATCAGGAATCCTCGTATGAAATATATTAGGGTATTTATGCCCTAAGTTTAATTTTACCTTCTTCAAATGTGTTATACAACATTCCTTCCTATACTGGGTTGATTTAATTGGATACTGGCTTCAGAAAATGTCTAGCTTAGAAATTATTATGAGGGCGGTAAAATGGCAGAAAATTTAGAGCGTCGGACGGATTCTGTTACGTAGGTTTACGTTCTAATTTCGAACTGTGCCGGATTAATTTTTTTACTTTTGGAGTTAATAGAATATAGTGCCAATATCGGCTAAGTTTGTTGATTTACACCCTTTCGAGATGATAACATAAAATACTGACCAGGTATTTCTTTCTAAATTATCTACTAACAGCCCTCGCTCAAATTACTGACCATAAACCTAAATTAGAAATATTAGTTTATCCTTTTTGGCTTCAAGTTTATTGTTGAATTGACTGAAATATGTGTTAGAGAGCGAGTTTAACTACTTCCAGTTTTGCTTGAATAAAATTGCCACCGTAATTCTCACAGAGCCTAAGTAGACACAGATTCGATTTTTATACAGTGTGCCTCTATAAGCTATTCCATCCACCTAGTATGTAGTTTTGTTTTCTAGTTTCTGCCGGTGAGATATGTAGGAATTTCAAGGAAATATACATGTAGCATTGACTTTAATGCTATTTTATGCTGTCTACATTTCACTGTTTCTCTTCGGAATTTGGAGCGTTCATGTTATTTCTGGAACCATATATATCTTTGAAAATATGACTAGATTCAAATGGATACACAACAGTTTAATAACAAATATAAACTACCAATAAAGTGAAATATCTCAAATTACAAAGTAAAACATAATAATTATAAGGAAGATTGTAATTTTAATCTTTTGGCATTGAATCAATTTGCGTAATTCTTGCCCATAAGTCTATTATAAAAATAGTTTGGCAGAAACAATTAAAGAAAGAAAGTTTACGCGTTGTGTACCTCCCATCCACATACATCGAGCAGCCTTGATTGAACAGGCTTATAATGTAAAGTATTTCAGCTTTAACCCATCTTGCATTTGTTTTCTTTTCAAAACTACAGCTAAGATGGTAGGATGTGAGTTGAGGAAGATTTGGCTGCATAGATGCTTGACAAAAATTATTTTGTTTTGTATATTTCAGCATTCTCTTTTATAATTCAGTAACATTTTGATTTTAAGGCAGAGTTTGTCTACACCTTTCATTTTCCGGGCTGTGGTTATATAAACTACATTTGTAATATATCAAACTGTCTAAAAGCTGAAAGTAATTTTAATTTTCAAATTTAATTTAAATCCTTAATAATTGTCCGATATAAAATTTTCTGTCTTCACATCAATCTCATGCCCCATCCCCTCTTTTTCTTTTTGACTATAAGAATGTTAAAATGAATTATTTGTATGTGGTGAGAAAAATTTAATATATAGTATTATGACTCATTTTTTTTTTTTGCGCGCGTGAGTAATTAAAGTATGTTTGGAGACATATATGTCCACATAGTCAGTCAACGAAAGGCAGGGACTGAATATACGAGAAGACAATTATAACCAAATGTTTGTTATTTGAAATTTACCCACATTATATGACCAGTTCCTGACAAATGTTAATAATGCAATGGAATGTTCAATAATTATTGTTTCTAACGTAGACACATTGCCTGAAATTTAGAGAAGGGAGATAACCGATACCATTATCCTAGTATTTGACTGATACTTTGTGTCAACTATCTCGAGTATACGAATGGCAAAAGCAAAGTCATAACTGATTTTGTTTGACTCTCTAACAATTCCTATATTCAGCTATACTTTTATAATTAGATTATATATTTTAATTTATTAAATAATAATTTTTCTAACATAGCCATAAAACCAAATCCTTCAGTGAAAGGTTGAAATTTATATCAACCTCTTCAACTGACCTTGCTTAATACTTCGTTTTCTCGTCTCTGAAAAGATGAAGGTAAATCTAACATCAGCATGAGACCATTTTATTTCATCGTGCTTAATAATATGAAAGTCAATGTGAATCCTGTAGTATTTCAAAAAGCTCAATTAAAGGATGCTTAGTTATACGTTTAATAAGGTATTCATTACTATTTGATAATTTAACGTCTTATTTTTTTTTAAAGTAAACTACTGTTCGTATATAGGATTTTATAAACTGGGAGACGAATAATTTTAAAGTAGTAAGGCGTATTTGCACGTTTCTAATTAAGAAGTAACAATATGATGCAAGTAAAATCATGTTCATGCAAGTCATTTAGGTATACACAACTTATAAAGCTGAATGAGAAACGCTTGTTGATACAGTAGCGATCTTGAAAATTGACATGTCAATAATTGTGTAACTTGTATTATAGTGGAGCAAATAAATTCAGCAGTCTCATAATATGCACAATGTATAAAAAAAAAAGGTTTATTCCTTATGTCGAGAAATAATTTGAATGGTAAAGAAGTATTACTTCGCCGAAATAAATTAATTGGAATTTTCGCTTACGTTTGTCTTTTGCTTAATATTAGTTTCTATCATACGTTTTCAATATTTGTTAGAAACAATTGCTATTTCATACACACACAATAACACACCATCTCACATACCATCAGCTCTTCTACCATCGTGTATTTGATTCGGAATAACCTCTTATGTATTGGAAAACAAAAAAAAAGATATAAATAAAACTGAAAGCTTTAAAACAACTTTGAAATCTTGAAAATTTCTACATTGTTTATAAGCTAGTTTTAAGAATGTTTTTAATTAATTTTTCAGTGTTAGAAGCAATACAACTTAATTTTTAAAAAAATATTATTTCTCTCTTTTGATAGGAAGTTTCTCTTTGAGATTTAAGAAAAGAATTCCCGTCAGAGTGAAGTGAATTAGAAAAACATAAGAATATAAAAATATAGAAAACATGGGCTTGTTTTCTGTTTAAACTACAATTTCCTTTGATTTTCTATGTATTTTAACCTTCAGGTAATCCACCATTTTGAATTTTAGAATAATTCTATTTTCGGAAGTTTTGCTCTCTCTCTCTCTCTCTCTCTCTTCTCTATTTCTCATTCCGTCTCTTTGTTTTCAGAAGAACCTCCACTTCCACAAGTACCTCATCTCACTCTCTGCCAACATATCTCCTCTTTATGTGAAAATATAACCTTTGGATATGATGCAGAAACATTCTTATATCTGTCTATTGTTAACTTGAGAGCTTTTTTTTTTATATATAGCTTCCGCTCGACAATGAAGTGATTTCATAGAATTTCCCACTATTTTGTTATTTTTTTCTAACTTGTATTGATATTCAAGAAACGAATATTTTTCTATAAGTGGTTCCAAATCAATTATATAACAATTAAACTTCGAATAACAAGAACAACGAGAAACAGCAACAAAATTATTAAATAAATGGGAAACAAGTAGATATTAATGTAATAACCACAGAAATAAACAAAAGGATAGAAATGTAAAATACGATATATAATAACAAACATTGCAATGATATAAGTTTATATGAACTGGCCTACATTTTCATTTGACAGTATTTTCCAGAGAGTAAAACTTTTATAGGAGGAGCAGTTATAATTTATGAAAGTTTTCCTTGTGTAAATGAACGAGGGAAGTTCGCTTGTTTAGTAAACTGATATGTTCTCTTTCTTTCATTACTCTATGATGAATACATTTGTCCCTTCTTTCCACTTCAATGTTCACCTGCTTTGGCCATATGTCACGTCTTTCTGTTTATCCGCTATCAAACAAAAGTAGGATAACTAAAAAGAAACGAGAAAAAAAAAGAAGAAAAGAACATTCAAATGAGACGTAAACCGTATTAACATTATCCAATCATACTGATTCACTGGTCGTAGCGGAGAAGCCTTCCTTCACAGCATAATACAAAAATAATATATATGAACAAAATCAAATTCGCAAAAAATACAGGGCAACAGTGGCATAATGAAATGTCCATGTGGCGACAAAGTAGGAGGGGGAAAGGAAGAAGAAAGCCGCAATGATAGGAGATTCGCCCGCTTGTGACTGTCCCTCCAGTGCCTCAAGGCATCTGTATTCTTGCATGATCTCTCTTTCTCTCTCTCTCCGTCTCTCTCTCTCTCTCTCTCTCTCTCTCTCTTTCATTCCCACTCCCTATATCTCTTTATTTCGCCCTGTCTCTTGTTACTTCTTCGCCCGAACGCTATATCCAGTAGAAAATACTCAGAGAAATTGCAGCAATCATATTTACTTATATTTTTTTCCCTTCTTAATCAGTATTAGAAGCAAGTACAAGCTTAAATAGCGAAAGTAAATTAGGTGGCGCATTTAATGCTTTTAATATTCTGAAGCGATAAAATAAAGCACCAGACAAGTGGTTGGTTGGATATAGTCGACTGTTCCGCTCAAACAAAATTTCTGTCCTTGAGACTATATTTACTAACAATTTAGGCGGTGGAGAAGACGGTGACCTAGCAGAAACATAAATAGTCGGAAAAAATTGAGTTATCGGAAAAAATTAAATTGTCTCTTCACATTCAAACTTGAAATGCAACTGAGGCTAATTTTGCCAGTCATATTTTCGGTTGGATAAAATGATGTACCAGCAAAGTACTGGCGTTGATGGGTTTGAGTACCTCATTACTCACAAAATCACTGATCTTGCACCTAAATAAGATTTATTAAGCCTTAAACGGCGAGAAAGGGTTGCATTAACGTATGTACCAAACAGACAAAAAATTCTCTTTAACTTAAGGGTAGTTTTTATATCTATTATCACTTAAAATAAGTACAAAAACTATAATAATTGTTAGTCCCACGCACAATTAAATTAACAATCTTCTCGAAAGGTACCGAAGCAGCAGTTGACGATGCCCACCGTTTAAGAATTATGTCGGTGGAGTGGTAGAAACAAAAATATCTAAAAGATACTATGCTCTATTTTTCCGGTTCTTTACGTCCTGGGTTCAAATTTCGCTATGGCCGATGTCGATAATTCACTGGATTAACAGTTGAAATCCCGCAAATTGCCTACGCTATTCTTTCAGATAAATTGCAATCTCGGTTTAATTTTTTTTTTCTTTCAGATTTACATAACATTTCATGTTTAGGGGGACGATGAACTCATAAAATGGAAAACAGTAAAGTGCTGAGTTCGATATAATCGGTTTTCCTTCCGCACAAAATTTGAAATCGGGTGTCTATGTCAGCAAACATTATCATGAGTTATATGTTATTTTTAACTGAATCGCCACCCCGTTCTTGAGGCGTGTGAGTTAATTAGCGGTTTGGGGATGTAGAATTGTATTTGTAAATGTTACATGGCTTTTGCAATGCTGTGCGATTTGGTTATGTTTTTCTAGTGTTATTTCGATGTTTCAGTTGTTTATGTGCAGCTTTGGCGCAATATGTACTGTATCATTTTACAGAGAGGCGAGGCAGCGAGCTGGAAGAATCATTAACACGCCGAACAAAGTCCTTAGCAGCATTTTATCCGTATTTATACCTTGTGCTAAATTTGAAACAATTATTTTATTGCAAGGCGCTAATAATTTGTATACGCTGTGTGGTTGGTGTCATATAATGACAGTTGAATTTTGAGAAATATTGAGTATAAAGTATTTTTCTTAAGATATTCTCTCGCTACTTTTAGCACAGAATTCTCCTTGGAGTGGTTGTTTTCTATTTCTTTTTCATCATATTGGGATCCTGTTTTAATATTGACTTTTGCTTTTTTATCTTTATCCGCAATTTATTTAAGATATTATCTTCTTTTTTTCTTTTTTATTTGCTAGGAATTAAATTTCCAGTATGTACATCATTGTTTACTTAGATATACAAAATGGTACTGATTTATACTTGTCTCCTTATCACACTAATCCTTCTCTTTTGCTAAGAGTTTCTACTAAAAATCAACTATTATATAGTTGTCATTCTCTCTCTCTCTCTCTCCTCATATATATATATATATATATATATATGTGTGTGTGTGTGTGTTGTGTGTGTGTGTGTAGGTATGTTTGTGTAGTAAGAAGAGTGCTTAAGGCGGCGAGCTAGCAGAAACGTTAGCCCGCCGGGCGAAATGCTTAGCGGTATTTCGTCTGCCGTTACGTTCTGAGTTCAAATTCCGCCGAGATCAACTTTGCCTTTCAACTTTAAGGGTCGATAAATTAAGTACCGGTTACGCACTGGGGTCGATGTAATCGACTTAATCACTTTGTCTGTCCTTGTTTGTCCCCTCTATGTTTAGCCCCTTATGGACAATGAAAAAATAAGAAGAGTGCTTGAAAGAAACCCGTGGTATATCTGTGTGTGTGTGTGTGTGTGTGTTTGTACCTCACCTCCGCTTCACAACCGGTGCTGTATGTTTACGTCTCCATAACGTAGTGTTTTGGCAAACGAAAACCTCAGAATAAGCACGAGGCTTAGATAATGTAAGGACTGGGGTCTATTCGTTCGACAAACATTCTTCAGGGTGTTGCCCAGCACGATTACGGTATGAATCTTTCATATATATACATGCACACATATATGTATATATCTGAATGCACACACATACACACAAACACGCACTCATACGTACACACATACACACACATGCACACGCAAGCACACACACATATGTAGCCTACTCAGGATATATAATATCAAATTTGTAACAAAAATGTGTGAATTTTAATGTTTTATATTGATACACTAATTTTGATGCATTATATAGAAGTGTGTGTGTGTGTGTATGTATGTGTGGACACAAACGTATGTTTGACTGTCCGTATACATGCAGTCTATTCGAAAATGATCTTTTGCAGAAAGAATAAATTATGGCTGCATTATATCCGATAAGTTCTACCAGAAGCTTTCATCCAAACAACAGAAAAAATAAAAATTACTTTACAAAAGTATTCACTTTATTCTATACTTTGTTCAACTCGTCAGATAAATCGTCAGCATGATTTTTTTATATATATATACTTTCTACTATTTTAAGGTTGTGTAATCAATGCCTTTTAGACGGTGAGTGGTATTAAGCAACTGACCAGGCAATGTTAGGGGAAAATATATCGAACTACAGGAAACACAATTCAATATTCAAGTAGTATATATACATATATATAT
Source organism: Octopus sinensis (assembly GCF_006345805.1). Classification (NCBI taxonomy): domain Eukaryota; kingdom Metazoa; phylum Mollusca; class Cephalopoda; order Octopoda; family Octopodidae; genus Octopus; species Octopus sinensis. The sequence continues at coordinate 130,138,701 of NC_042998.1, read as the reverse complement.
ATATATCTATATATATATATATATATATATATATATATATATATATATATAATATATTATATATATATATATATATATAATATATTATATATATATATATATATATATATATATATGCATGTGCGTGTGTATTATATATATATATATCGTTTTATGTGAGTGGGTGAGAGAGACAGCGAATTGCTTAATGTTAATATCAAAGGAAACAATGTTTTACATATATGTCTTTTGATAATATATGATGATGTAGTATTTTAATGAATATCACCATAATCTAGACTCGGCTGTCAATGTTTAATATAAAGGAATACAAATATATACCGACAATAAGCATTCAAAATCCAGACGTCATTCCTGTGTAAGGAGAAGCAGTAGAATGGTGAAGGAGCTTTTCTAATGACATTTAAATTCAAGGATTAAGTGGAATTATTTTGGTTGTGTATAGTAACAATAGCGAAAAAAAATTTGTGACTTCATAGAAGACAGGTCTATTAAAAAGTGTGTGTGTGCTTGTACGTGTGTGTTTGTACGTGTGTGTGTTTGTGCATGTGTGTGTGTCTATCCTCTAATGGCTGAAAGGAATGTTCAGTTATGATATTGTTTCAATTTTAAAATGATATTTGACACAGCTTAAAAAAGGAAACACCAGAATTTAAAGACACAAGGCAAGGGAACTGGTTAATCACGAAAACAAACTGCATCTTCGATTCATCAGGAAGGACTCCCTTTGTATTACATGAAATACTTTCCATCAGGCATCTGGCTTAACATTTATAGGCGATTCTGCATAATATATTGATCACTGGCAGAGAAAAGATACCATACGATTTAAATTTATTGAATATTAGATAAAATCTAGCTCGGCATTTAACTTTTACATTTCTTATAGACACCATTATATTTTCAGCTTGGGATGTAATAACAAGCAGAATATTTAAGAAAAGTACTGATACAGTTAGTGATCCCTAATCTACGGGAGAAAGAGATTATATAGATATACATACATACATACATACATACATACACACACACACACACACACACACACACACACACATATATATATATATATATATATATATATATATATATATATATATATATATATATATATATACACGTATATATATATATATAATGTTTCTATGGAAGTATATATATGTACGTATATATATATATATGTATATATTTATATGTGTGCATGTTTATATACATATATAGGTGTGTATGTATAAATATATATATATATATATACATACACACACATATATATATATATATATATATATGTGTGTGTGTGTGTTTGTGTGTAGATATATTTTCCTGTATTTTCATATGTTTATATATACATATATAGATGTAAATATATTTATAAATACATATCTTTGTGTGTATATGTGTGCATTTACGTATATATGTATGTATGTATGTATGTATGTATATATATATATACAAACATATACACATGCATGTGCTGACAGACGTTCAGACTGATTGACTGTCAGACAAACAAAGAAGACTGACTGACCGTCAGATAGATAGATATTTTGGATGTGTGGATGTATGTGTGTGTGTGTGTGTGTGTGTGTCAGTGTGTGTATCTCTTTGTGTATGTCATGTTTTTGTCTTATCCAATTAACTTGTCTCAAAATGCTACTTCACATTTATTCCATTCTATCATATCGTTGATGTTAGACGTATATAACAAAATGTATCGAGTTATTCGGTTAATGTCAGAGAAATGTATAAATTTGGCAAGGTCGAAATTCACTTTTTAACGATTATTACAAGCGAAGCAGGTGTCATTTTTAGCGGTATGAATATGCGTATTGCATATTGTAAACGGTATGGTTGTATGTCAGAGAAAATACTTTAAAATATTTAGTTACCCACCTCTCTATTCACATTTCGTAGTCTGACATTGTCGATGTTAATTTTCGTTATATTTTCGTGTCAATGAGCTAAATTAGTAATCAAGAAGTAGATAATTATTTTATCTGCATCTACTCTTTGAAAATGGGATTGATAAGAATAATTGAAAGTCTCCTATCCGAAATTCGGGAGACTGAGAAAGTTGTTGATATTAAAGTTTGTATATATTTGCATCAGTAAAATAGGACACTTTCGAAATGTGACCCAAGTCTGATCAAAATATCCATTTTATTTCATAATATAGCTTATACATATATTGTGAATGTAATTTTATATAAACTCTTAATAACTTTTCATACATGATACCATCAGAAATGTAAGATTGGAGTTTCCACCTACGATATCACGTTTTGCCTAAAAGGTCAGAGTATACGTACACCACAAGTATTTTATTTTTTATTATACAAATATTATTTTTTATATAAGGTACAGAAACAAAATATTGAACATGATTACTGGGAAATGAAATAAAAACTGTAAAAAGTCAGCATTATATTTTTTAAGTAATGTACAAGTAATGGTTTCTGGAAGAGAAATTATAAAAATAATTTTGCGCTAACATAACGCAAACAACAAAACAGAATGATCATCACTGCATGTAAATGCACTTGTCATAACAGTACAAAACAGCTGCAAGTAGTCGGACCTTTCATGCATTTTGCAGAATTTTTCATTTGTGGCGTCAGGTAAGCATTAAAAACACTTTCCGATTTGGAATTTTAAAAAAAATATTTACAACTGTAGAACTATATTTTAATGCAGTTATGTCGCCAAACAAAATGCCTTGTGGTTTGAAAATTTTTACCAGTATTTTCTTCATTCAAAATCTAAAATTTTCTTTACCTGGCATACTTTTCAAATGGATTAAATAAGTACCAGTTCAATAATGAAAAAGCGTTATCTACTTACCTTTCGCCCAAATTTTTGCCGGTTAAGCATTGATGTCAGAAACCTTTGCTTTTCAAGTTATCTTCCTCGTGTAAATAAAATAAAATACCAGTCAAGTGCTTCGGTTGACGTACTTCATTTTTGCTTCGCACAAATTTTTCGTCATGTATGTGTGTGTGTGTGTATGTGTGTGTACGTGCGCTTGCGCGCGCGTGTGTGTGTAAAATATTCTAATAGTACAGCAAATGAGCTACAGAGAGAGAGGCTGAAAAAACTACGACCTTAGTCCTTGGAGCGAAGTTGCGGTAGATATGTAATAATCTACATATGGAAAACTCTAGAAAAGTTTTGGCATTAAGTGTTATAGAAATGTTAAAAGTGTTATACAATTTTGACATTAAGTATTATACAAGTGCCAGAAGAGGACGCCTTTGTATTGTGCCGAAGTTACCATCCACTCCATCTAAATTCAGGACCAGGTACTGCAACAGTCTGGTGTTTAAAAGTCCACAGGTTTTCGATGCTCTGCCACAAAAATTAAAAAACATACATTATGTGGATGTAGATGTGTTCAGAAAGAAGGTCGATATCCTCCTCTCTACAATACCGGATGAACCGACGGTCCGGCATGATATACAGACGAGGGCATCGGAGTCAAATTCCCTCATAACCAAATGGGCCAACAGCTGGGACAAAGGCACATAGAGGAATCCACCGAAGAATAACCATAAGTAACGGTGCAAAACCACAATGGTGCTCCAGAATGAACACAACCGCATGACTGAAACAAAGAAAAGAATAAGAGAAAACATAAATACATACATACATACATATATAAAGATAGTTGGAAATATATATGTATACATTTGTATATATAAATAAGTATATATATATGTGGAAACTATTTATTAAGAATAATCGGTGAAACATATTCGATAAAAGTTTGTATAAAAAAAATACATCACGTTAATTAACTTTGTCTTTTTATCGTTTTGACTTTAACTTCTAACCAAATCGATAAATTTATAAGCATTGAAATACTGTCTCTGATTTAATCAACAAGTCACACATTCCATTATAACAGTTAAATTCCTGCCAGATTTAGAAACTGTTGTTATATTCATTGCAGTAAACTCACATAATTTCAAGAATAGGATTTATATACCGCACTGGTCATGACTAGTTTAAACCCATGTTTCAAGTTCAAATACTATTGGGAATGATTTTCTTCTGGTATCGATAAAATAAAGGACTTTCAAATACAACAGAGCTTTCAATTAATTATAACCATTATTTAATTTAGTTCACTTCCCTCGAGGTTAGACACCTTACTTCTATGACTACTTAACCTTCTCGATTCAAGCCGATTTTCCAGTTGTTATTTCATACTCCATGAGAAAGACCTAACGTGTACCGATCAAATATTGCATTCAATAAATTGAATGTCCTACTAACCCACAAAATACTTAGCCTTGTACAAATTGTCTAAGAAAATCAATTTCTTTTATTTTAATAAAATTTCTTTATGCATGTATTAGTTCTAGTTCAATTTATTGTTTACTACATCAGATAATGAAATATTTAATTTCCATTCTATGTAGTATTTCTTTTTTTTTTTGCAATTGTATTCTCCATTCATCTCGGTCATTTAATTCATTTGCTTTTTTACAAAAACTATGTCATACGAAAGAAATTATAAAATAAATGAAGAAAGCATCAACCCAATGGCAAAAAGTATTATTCTATAGTTGGCAGAATTGAAGTTAGATAATTATCGAACAAAGGTTTGAATTTCCTGCTGATGTCGTGTTGTATATTCTATGAACTAATTTGGATGTTTTTCTTACATATATGCATACATACATACATACATGCATGCATACATACATACATACATACATACATGCATGCATACATACATACACACATACATACATACATACATACATACATACATACATACATACATACATACATACATACATACATACATACATACATATATATATACATACATTCAAACACATGCACATACACATGTACGTATATATATATGTATATATACATACAGACCTGCTGCAATATACCGCGAAAGATATGGGTATAAAAGCAGATGAAATGATGGGCAAGGATCAGTTTAACCAAGGAGCAAAGAAGAGAAAAGTAGATCTTCTTGAAAAGAGAATGCATGGAAAGTTTGAAAGGGGTGCGCACAACGTTAAAGACAATACAGCATCGTGGGCATGGCTTAAGCGAGGTGATTTTGAAGCGTACATCTAAAGCCTCATCATTGCTGCACAAGACCAGACTCTTGCTACCAATTCAGTGGCACCAGTGACACCCAGAAATACAGATTCCGTGGAAAGTGTGGAAAATGTGACCCACTTGGTAAGTGTGTGTGAGAGCCTTGCACAAAAATAATACAAGTGCCGCTACGATGAAGTGTGTGTGTGTGTGTGTATCTTCATTGACTCTTATGCCGTAAATACCAATATGAAATAACAGAGAACTGGTATGAGCGTGCAGGAGGATGGAAAAGTAACGATACTCTGGGACTATGATTTTCAGATGGATCATGTAATCAAACACCATCGGCCGGATATTGTCATATTGAATAAGAGAGACAAATACTGTCAGATCATTGATGTAGCCATAATAAATTACATGAATATTGTAAGTAAAGAGGTTGAAAAAATCACCAAATACTCCGAACTGAAAATGGAAATGGCAAGACTGTATGGAATGCAAAAGGGTAATGTAAAAGTGATATCAGTGGTGATCGGAGCGCTGGGCTCAATCCCATTGAAACTTCAAAATTTGGAAATTCCATGCAAGACTGATGTCTTGCAAAAAGCAGCCTTACAGGGTACAGCACACATCTTAAGGAAAGTATTATCTGTCTGATGTCCTTGTTGTGAATTGACAGATGACTAAAAACTCCAACGCATTTTTATCTACACTGTGTCACAAAGGAATAATAATAATAATAATAATAATAATAATAATAATAATAACAATAATAATAATAATAATAATAATAATAATAATTGTAGTAGTAGTAGTAGTAGTAGTAGTAGTAGTAGTAGTATATTTAAGTAGCCATGAAGCCTAAGGCAACGTGTGTTTCATATCTCAAAAATGCTACGACTGTTATTACTACCGTTAATTATTAAGCATAACTATGAATAGATCCACAACAAAATCAATAATAATGATGATGAAGCTGATGATGATCATGATGACGGTATGTCTACGAGAATAAGGAAAAGGAATTCTTTTTCCCTAATCGCATTCAGCATATATTTATTATTTAGGTATGTATATATATTAATGTTTGTTTATATGTTCAGTTACAGTTAAAACAATTGTGTATTAATCAGATGGGTAAATCTATACTTTTGAAGAGTTCAAATTTATTATTTTTATACAGGAATGTTGTTGACAGTGAGTTCGAAGTTTTGACTACCTGTCACTTTCAATAAGACTTTTTGTATGTCCTTTTATTGTTTTATTCTTTTACTTGTTTCAGTCATTTGATGGTGGCCAACGTAGAGCATCGCCTTAAAGGGGTATTATTCGAAGAAATCGGCCCTAGGTCTTATTATATGTAAGCCTGATATTTATTCTGTCAGCCCATTTTGTCAAACCGCTAAGTTACGGGGACGTAAACATACCAACATCGGTTGTCATGCGATGGTGGGGGGGACACAGTCACAAAAACACACACACACACACACACACACATATATATATATATATATATATATGCATGTATGTATGCATGCATACGTACATGTATGGATGTATTATGTATGTATGTATATATGTATGTATGTATGTATGTATGAATGTATGTATGTATGTATGTATGTATGTATGTATGTATGTATGTATGTATGTATGTATGTATGTATGGCCACAGTCAAATGACTGAAACAAGTAAAATAATAAAATAATATATATATATATATATATATATATATATATATATATATTATATATATATATATACACACGCGCTCACACAGATCTATATATGCACACGCTCACAGTTTCATATGCATATATGAGTTTGCGTGTGACTTTTATATACGTATACTCAATTAATATGCTCATACTTATTTGCGTGCGTATCACATATATTGCTTTTATATTGTATGAGTGTAGATATGTTCCTGCTTACCTCCATTTTTCAGCGTCGCACATCCCCTTCTCTTTCTCTCCATCACTCTGTGGGTCTGTCGTTATGACCCTGTCTCTGCCTCTCTCTCTCTCTCTCTCTCTCTCTCTCTCTCTCTCTCTCTCTCACTCACTCTCTACGCAAAGTTTTATTTCCATCCGCTGGGATTCATATGGAAATGAGGTTTAATCATCTTTCTCATTTCAACTCCAGGTCTGGCGTCCACGTTGGTGCAATGCAAATTAGTGAGAACGCAGGGAGGGGTCATATTTAGCAGTAATTCAGGTTACAGTAAGTAATCGAATGGGAACAGAAATGGGAATGTTTGTTGACAGAATCTTACTAAGTGAATAAATATATAAAATTCCAATGACGGAGGGGGATGTTCAAA
>NC_042998.1:130103810-130126310 GCF_006345805.1 Octopus sinensis | reverse complement strand
GATTATTTTTAATGGTAAAGATTATTAAAGCCGATTTTAATGCTATTACATACAATGGCTCTTTTTACTTGTGACTCTTACTTTAGTAACTTACAATTTAAATCCCTCCTTTAACTGAGTATCACCAATGAATGATATTGTTGGCTTGCCAGTCTCACTGTCACTCTAATGAAATGAGAATAGAAACCTTTAATATTTCCCACACTAACATGAATACAATACTTCATGTGAAAAGGCAATTTTATTCCATTGCAAAGAATAGTCAATCACGAAAAGTGTGTGATATACATGGTAGTAATATGTGTGCATATGTCTCTGTATGTATCTATATTTGCATGCATCTTTATGTGAATGTATGTATGATAAGCGTGAGTGTGTGTTTGTGTGTGTGTGTTCATTTCCATTATAAACTACATGAATTGTAAGAATGTTTGCAGAACGATTTTCATAAGCTTATAAAGATCATTGGAGAGAGAATTCTAAAGACGGTTGAAATTTTAACTATGCTGTTGCTGCAACTTGATAGCTTTTATACAGAATAGCGGGAAGGCGAAGAACAGCGCGAAGGCGTGCAATGTCAGCGCCCATCCTAGCGGCATTGTTACAATGACATTGATATATAGCTTCTAAGGTCAACCTTTCAAGAACAATTATTATTTGTTGTTTACTTCTTGTTCTTATTTTTCCTTTTTAACTGAAGCCTAAAAAGCTTGTTGTATTGATGTTATTTGCTTGGTGTTTTAAATCCTCCCATCTCACGTATTCATGTATTGTAATGAATATAAAAGGTGACAAATTGAAAGACGAGAATATACAATGGAAAATCGAAATAAATGTGGTATCCTAAATGTTGGATATTTTTATATTATTTGTCTAACGTTGGAGGAAATGTTGCATATCAACTATCACAGACCTCACCTAATAACAAATACCCGAATCTTATGACTAAGTTATAGAGTATCAATTCAATCACTAAAGATCGAAATTCCTTTTAATCACTTATACCAGCTCCGTCGTAGAACATAAACACTGTATTGTAGATTATAAAATCCTTATTAATTGTAAACTGCATTAGAATTTCATTTCGTTATGATATATCTTTGTAATCTAACATGTTTATACAGAAATAGACTGAACCAAGTTGAGCTTAATACTCATGAACATACCACAGAACCGTTAACGGAAACGAATCGACATTTCATTCAATTAGATGCCTTTCAATAGACACCAATTTTGAGCTATTTTACTCACCAAACGTTGTATGACTTTGATGTATTTAAATTTAAAATGTAGGGGACCGAAAGTAAGCACCGCAATGTTTTTAATTCCATATGAAGGGCTCAATGCAACGAAAGTCTCGTATGACACGCTTAGTACAATGCTCTATTGTTTATGTAACTTTGGTGCACTCAATGTAATGACAAAAACTGTCAATGTGACATAATATCACGTGATAAATTGGAAATGTGTGCGTAGGATCATCGTTTATTAATGAGTTGTGAAAGGGTTTCATATTATTTATTTATTTCTGCAAGTTTACTATTTACATGCATACGTTGACTATTTACAACCATACGTTGGTTATTTGCATAAGTTGACCATATGCATTCATTGTCTATTAAAAGTACATAATCCTGCACACCCAACCCATAACCAAATCACGATTAAGAATATAATTTGAGTGGCTACATTTGTGACTAAGAGGTCGATTCTATTCATTCCTTTCTCTTTAATAGGGAGAACCTATCACAACTACTGACAATTTAGTTAAGAAAATTAATATTTGTATTTTTTAATAACATGTTTGCTACGTGTACACGCTTTTTAGTGTAATAGGTTGGTAACCTATAATTAAGAAATTAATAAGAATTAAGAAAGATATTAACTGAAATTGAGAAAGATATCGTGCCTCTGTAGAGGTGTTGAAGTAAGATTCCTTGGTGTTTCTCTATGAGTGGATGTACATAAAAAGGGAAAAGCCTATTGAAAGCTGTGAATTAATACACATTATGCAGAGTGGAAATTCGGATAAGTGACGTCTCTTGTTTTCATAGCCTCAAAGTTTTTGTGATATAGCCAGCATTTCATCAAAGGGATTTTAACCGTAACAATCTAATCTTTTTTGTTTCGGATGTAGTCTATCATGTTCATATTATGCAGAGTATTGTTCCATTTTAAAGATGCTAGTATATGTATTAGGAAATATTTAACTGTTTTTTTTTGTTTTGTTTTTAGCTTTTTGATTTTTGCAGGAGCTTGTGCTCCCATGCACATGCTTCCTCTTTGGTGCATGGATGACTATTATGCTGAAAGAGACTGGATTTGGACTGAAGCCTGTTTTTTCCATCATTTGCATTTTCAAGGTGACAGCTGTTGTTGTATATGTGATTATTTTTTAAAGAACGCTGGTGTTTTTTATGACATATTTATTACACTACGTTACATACATATATTTTTTTGCATACGACAGTTTTTATTATTTTATATATATATATTTTTTATTAATTAACAGTTCTTCTTTCGTCTTTTATACCTGTTTGAATATAATTGTGTTGCAAGTCTGTTATCGATAGTAATTAATCTAAATTTCGTTTACATTATGGTTTGCAAACATGATGAGCAGTTTATCAGTTGCAAGTTATTTTGCGATGCAAACATCTACGGGTAAATGGATTTATCGAACAGTGCTTATGTCTTAGCAGTGGTAATTATATTTTTATGGATTCAAGATTCTACATACATAAATATGCATGCACACAAACACAGTTTCTATACGCACATATACATATATCAGGAGAGAAAGAAAGAGAGAGTGAGAGAGAAGGAAAGAGAAACAGATACACATGCACACACACACACACACACACACACACACACACACACCACACACACACACACAGCAGAAGCAGATACATAGATAAATAGGTTATTAGTATTTGATGTGATACAACAGACACAGCATAAACTTTCGCTTACAGTAAACAGACACCACCGTTTAAGTGCGTTTTACAACACAATCTTTATTGACGCTGTTATGTCATCGTAGAAACACCGATTAGAAGCTAAATTATCTTAATTAATCTATCAAAATTTGGATAATATTGCTTTTATTAAAGAGTTGTGAGGTTATAAAATACCAGAGATTATTATTGGTATAAATAGTATTAGTGTTGTTGCCGTGACTTTCTTATATTTGATGCACTTATAATATCTGTACTATTTTGATTTTATTATTTTGTGTATAAATATTAGTTCTGTTATTGGTTTTCACGTCGGTGAAATTACTCAGACCGAGAATGTGCTTTGCACATAATTTTGCATAGCAATAATAAAAAAAAACAATAATAGTTTCCAGTCTTGGCATAAGACTTGCAATCTACCTCGATCTCAGTGCTCCACTGGTACTTATTTTGTCGATCTCAATATGATAAAAAGGCGAATTCGAACTCGGCAGAATTTAAACTCAGAACTTAAAGAATCCACTTATAACACTGAACACCTACTTCTTGACACAAAATATTACTGAGTACTGTATAAGTGGCATTCCTCCGTAAGTCAATATCCCTTCTCATCTATGAACTTTCGACATCCCCTAATTAGGAAAGATAAGTCTTGCTGCATCATTTTCAGATACCTAACCGAGCATGATGCCTGATGGTAGAAAATGACTTTACTGCACCGCTATTAGCATTATATTTTGGACACTACAATACTATTAATGATCTGAGTGTTGTGTCGAGGATTCTTCTGATTAGAACATATTGCTTGCCACAATGTAACAGTTTGATATGCGTAATATCCATATATGAAACTTTGTAGAAACAGACGGTTAAATAATATATTTTGAGATTTTGAAATATGTATTAAGCTAGTGAGCATACTGCTAAAATATTGCCTTAAACCTTCTAAATCTTTGATCACTAGAATTATGTACGATTTTCCATTGCTTCTACTGTCTGATACAACGAACATCTTATATTCGCTGCTGCTTTTTGCTTGCATTACAGCCTTCTTGTTAGCATTCATGCTGTCGTTGCTGGGTTATTTTTATATGTTGTTATCATTTTCGATGTAACTATCATACAATGCTTTCACTAATGCTGCATGTCGATGATTTTATGCGTGTGTGTATAGGTTTGCATTTGTTTTGTGAGAGTGTTGTTGATATGCCTCCCTACCACCACCACCACCACCACCAAATTATTTTAGTAGTTTTCAATACGACTCTTGACGTTGTTGTCATTAATTTCAAAATGGATTGGATAAATATCGATTTGATACTATGTCCACCGGCGTATCTTCTCGGATCCACTTTTGCTGTAATGGCAGTTTTAATTATAACTGCTAAGATGTGTGTCTAAAAATGCCAAGACAGCTCACTTTCATTCTACACCCAGTATTAACTTTCTCGTTTGCCCGCTAGCCAGTATGGACTAGCGTAATGATATTTCCGAATTTTCTTTATACAAGAAGAAAAAATATATTTAAAAAGAATCCCTTCCTCTCTTAATTTCTCTTTCGATAAGCACGCATTTTCTCTCCAGCTGCTCTGCCAACCCCACCCTTCTGTCTTTCTTACACACTCAATATAGTTATCACTCATAATTTATCAGAACGTCATTACAAAGCATCTCTTATAATCTTGAAAAACTGCCTAAATTATCTGCAGATAATTTTATACAAAACAATCTTAACATTGAAAAATAAATGAATAAAATAAAAAAATAGTCCTAATAATATAAATTATAAAGGTAAGGTTGATATCTAACATAAGCACAGGCTGCACATTACAGAGACGAAAGGCAAAAAGCCTGCAACATTCTTTCCCACCCTCTGCTGTTTCTAACATTCAACGTAATCATTACAGAAATGACAGTCTTTTACACAAATTTTACAAATACTACAAAATCACATTAGTTTGAATGGACAACTGTAAGGAAGCAAAGGCATGGAAACGATATTAATAAGCTACAAGAACAAGAATAAAATAAAATATCGTTGCTCAGAATACAAGGGAAATGAAATATCAAAGTACAAATTGGAAACTAAAAACCGTTCAATAAAAAGCATTGGAACAGTGTGCTGATGCTCTGATATTGTGGTTAATGCATACACAAATTGGTTACAATATAGATGACAGGAAAATAGAGACTGGTGCATAGAGATTAACTGATTTCTAGTGGCTTGAGACTAGCCATTGTAGAAGAAAATATATATTTGTGTAAGGCATAGCGATGTGACAGCACATCTGCTGACCAGACATTGGACTGTGTTGGCAATAATTTTCATGCCACGTCATGGTCCCTTTAAATCCCTGTTGCAGTCATAGCGTTACCGTCGTAATATACCGTACATCGTATATATTTTAACTCTGACCGAGATTCATTTTTCTCCGGGTCTGAACACCGTCGATTTCTTCCAGAAAAATTCATAGAAAGAAAAAGTTAGAGAATGAGAAAAATTGGCTTCTGTATTTGACGTATGTATATTCTGATATACGGAAGTGCAAAGCAATGTATCTGACAATCTGTCAACTGATAACATTGGGTAACTTCTTGTTTATCACAGGAATACGATCTACGGTGTCTTTGTAGGAACAGCAACAACGCTCTAGATGAGGGAGGGTACTCAACTGCGAGACTTATATGAACTTTGTAAAGGATATTTGAAGCCTAAAATATATTCTGGCTTTGATGAGGATGGGCAATCTTTTGATGCAGTTATTACTACCTTCAGGTTGTGCTTCTATAGAGGGAGATATCAAATATGATGATGCCTAGCGCTTGTGGTGATCTTGTAATTTCTAGTTTGGATATTGATCATGTTCAGAGATTGGCTGAAGGATATAGATTTCTGATGGATGTTGTGATGTTTGCTTTTGTATTGTTGAAGATGACTAGATTGTCATAAGTTCAATGAAGAACATCCTCAAGATCTCTTTCCTTGTGGTAGAGTAAGATTTACGGAATATCTAAGATGGTTAGGGAAAGCACTGCACTGACGAGATCTCGAGAAGAATGGGGATATCGTATTTATAGGAAGTGAAGCTGTTACGGAAGAGACGCTAAGAAAATATTTTATGTATAGTGGTGTGTGGAGAACAAAGTCGAATCCTACAATGAGTAGAAGCGTTGATAGAGGATGGATCAGTGAGGACTGCATTGGCAATCACAGCGACATTGCAATCTGACTGGAAGACACATTTCCAAGAGACGAAAAACAGATAGTGCCGATAGGCGAGGGAAACGTTTTTCGTGTAGACACGCATGCCATATACGGTCTAACATTGATTATTTCAGGAGCAGCTACATTGTTTCCAGCAAGTATTTCAATTCTATTGGTTTTCTGATAAATGACATAAGTGTGTTGGTCACCTGTATATCTACAAGAACGATAAAGTTGACCAGTAAATGAAGGCGGTTAAACCAATGTGTTGCGGAATGTGATTCTTTGTGTCTGTTTCCATAGGCTTTGGGCTGATGGAAATGAAGGCGAGAAAACGATAATTGTTCAGTGAAAACAAGACAGTGTGGTATGTTAGGAGTGAAGGCCTATAGAAATTTCCTTCCATTTGCGTTGTTGACTAAAAATGACTTGTGTTTTTCCCAGTTTATGTGTACGTGGTGGTGATTCTAGTGGAACGGAATGGGATAAACCTAACCTAATATGGCTGTGACCATATATCTAAAAGTAAATTATGAGGTCAGTTGAGATTTCGCTGTCAGCAATTTTGGAAGATTTCTTACGAGATTAAGGCTTGCAGTAACATCAAGATGAAAAAAAAGGGGGGAAGAAAGATTCCGCAAGTTTTCCCTTGTAATTTTGAAAGCAGGAGAACTTGTGAAAATTGGTTATGTATGGAGACCTTCTTCACGTTTCTCGTTAGAGATCTGTAGTGATTATGGTTTCGGGAAAGATTTATTTAGTGTGCTGAGTGAATTTTAACTCGTTGATTGTGTATTGTACTGCAGATATTTAGACGAGGCTTTTCCCCACTGACGACTTCTTGCATTTGACTTCCATGGAACAATATAAGTTAGTCAAATGGGTAAGGATGTTTCTCTGGCGATCGTAGTTTCAAATCCTGGACTAAGTGGTACGTTGTGTACTTGACAAAAACACTTCATCTCACGTTGCTCTCATGACTATTAATTTCGTTGATGTAGTTTCAAGTTATCAAGCCTTACTTTGATCGAATAGGCTAAGCAGGTTAATCAGTTATGCATAATTGCCATACCGACTTTGGAAATAGTATTCCTAAATATTGTATTTATTTTCGCAATCTTTTTTAATACCAGTCGTTTCTATGTAATTAATAAATTAATAACATATGTGTGAGTGTGTGTGCGCGCGATCATGCGTATGCATATGTGTGTATGTATATATATATATATATATATATATATATACGTATATATATATATGTGTGTGTGTATGTAGTTTTTATGTATGTATGCATATGTATATATATATATATATGTGTGTGTGTGTGTGTGTGTGTGTAGTTTTAATGTATGTATGTAAGTATATATATATATTTGTATTTATATATTAGTATACCTAAGTATACATACACACACACTTGAAGCTCACTGTAAATGATGTATAGTTAACTCATTTTTTAGTGACGTGAATGCTATCATCATATGTATACGTACACTATGTGTATGTATGTATGTATGTAAGTATGAATCCGTATATGCATGTATGTATGTATGTATGTTTGTATGTATGTGACTATTTTTACTTGTTTACCTGATATACACGTATTTTTATAACTGAGTCTCCGTTTATATATTTTTATGTTTCATCTATAGATTTAGGTATATAAAAGCCCCTGTATGTGTATTTGCAAATAGTAATGTACTTCTGTGCGTACGTATGTTTGCAGAGAGGTCTTTGCTTTATTATGTGCAAAGAACTTTGTTGTGTGTACATTTATAAAGGAGGACAACGGCTCTGTATTATTGATATGAATATATTTACTCAGTACCACAAGTCTGTCAGTGCAAACATACTCCATTCATTTGGCCTGCTTGAGGATTTCTTTTTGGTCTATTCTTATTTTTGTATATATATTTCTGCCTCTGTATGCAGAGTCTTCTATGAATGCACGAAAGAGCACACACGCACAAACACACTCAAAAATCCCCTTATACATTCCTGTATTCATATTCACGTCTACATACACAAATAAATACATGAACATTACATATTTATATGTGTATGTATTTCTATATGTCTACCTCTTTTTCTGTCTCTGTGTATATACGTACGTACACGCAGACATATACACTCGTACCTATCTGGGTAGGCTAGTGTGTACAAAATCGCAAATATGTCTCTCATTTTCAACAGATTTCTATTTGCTTTTATTCCTATGTCTGACATGATAACCCAACGACAGTTATATTACTTGGCGTATCAATAATTTGGTGTTTATATTTCTTTTTAGTACCGCTGTTAAAAATTGAGGATTGTTATATATTTACTTATTTATTTCTCTAGGGTATGAGAATAAAGTTATCTCTATAGCCTGAAGGGAGTGACATTTTTATTTTCGTGTCGACTATAAAAAATGATAGATGTGGTAATTTGTATTTACTTATGTTACAAGCCGTGAATAATTGTCGATAATTTCATTCTTTGTGAATTCTTTTGTTTGAACGAGGTTGTTGGAGTGTAGGTATGCATATGACAGTAAATTGTTTGTAAGCTTAGACGCAACGATGAGTGTCAAGGAAGATTATTTAAACTTCGTTGAAATAGAGAAACGTACAAGTTGGTTGCTAGTGGCATGTAATTTTCTCACTGTTTTCCCAGCACTGTTATCGCTATAGCCATACGAATGTATAAAATTTTGTAGTTTATATTATCAATACACTGGTGGGTCTCAATGGGTGGAAATCATGCCATATAGCCCTGAATACACTGTTCAAATTCTGTTAGGGTGAAATTTACCATCCATCCATTCAAAGTCGATTAAAATAAAGTATTAGTCAACTTATAAGTCTATGGTAGCCACTAAAACACTCAACTCAAATATTACATGACTTCTTCCTAAATCAGAACCTATTGCTGTTATTATTATTATTATTATTATCATTATCATTATTATTATTATTATTATTATTATTATTATTATTGTTATTATTATTGTTGTTGTTGTTGTTGTTGTTGTTGTCGTTATTATTATTATTATTTTTATTTTTATTCTTTCAGAGCGCTCGGTCTAGTTTGCTCTGGCTGATTCTATGAGAATGCACAGCAGCCTGTTGTCAGAGGTCTCACAGTGTCTCTTTTCACACACCTTATAAGATTTGATACTTGGTTGTAAATTATCGTTGGAGACATTCAAAATCCAAGTACCAGTCTCAAAATTATTATTATCATTATCTTATTATTATTATTATTATTATTATTATTATTATTATTATTATTATTATATCATTATTATTATTATCATTATTATTATTACTATTATTGAACGCAGCGAGCTGGCAGAATCGTTACGTTCTGAGTTCAAATTCCGCCGATGTCGACATAGCCTTTCATCCTTTCAGTTTAATAAATTAAGTAACAGTCGAGTATTGGAATAGATGTAATCGACTAGTCCCTCGCCACAAATTTCAGGCCTTGTGCCTATAGTAGAAAAGCTTATTATTATTATATTATTATTATTATTATTATTATTATTATTATTATTATTATCATTATTATTATTATTATTATTATTATTATATTATATTATTATTATTATTGTTGTTATTATTATATTATTATTATTATTATTTATTATTATTATTATTATTGAGTGAGAGAGCAGTTCATGCCATCAAAGTGACACTGGAGTAAAATATACGAAGCCCAATATACCCATCATGACTACCCGTCTGATAAAGGTACACCAGGCACATGCATCACAACCATATGTGCGCGACATGGTGATCTCATATCAAGATAAACAGCACATGACCTTGCAGGTGGGGCCCAGTTAGAATTTTCTTCAGGTTGAGTAGCCCATCCCGCTCAAAAGGTCCCTGAATAAGGGTTGTTTAAGGATGTTGAAAGAACCACCCATGTTTCCAAAGGTGAATTATTCATACCCCAAAGAATCCCTCTCAACACATGGCTATGATGCTCCCCCACTACTTCTGCTCGTGATCAGAGATGCACATATCGTCAGCCACTAAGGGACATGCTCAACTGGTTAAGGTCAAACAACTGACAAGCAAATCTGTGGTATTGAGCAGAATATTTGCTGTAGCCCATCTTTTATACCAAGACAAAACAATGTACATGATAACACTTCCAATCAGTTAAGATCAGAAGCCATGAGAGCCACTGCCTGGTACTGCATCAGGGCATTATTATTATTATTATTATTATTATTATTATTATTATTATTATTATTATTATTACTATTATTATTATCATCATCATTATTATTATTTCCTTCTTTCTTCAAATTTTCTTCCGTTTCTTGCCGAGTGTTTTCCGTACACGTAGGGCAGAGAAGCTTATTATATGCATTCCCAGGTTATACACGCAAATTCACTTGTAAATTATGTATTTAAAAAATTAATAAATAAATTCATGAGTGGGTGTTGTTTTCACGGTGATGATGCTCTTCTCAGTACATGAGCCGTTCCAGTTACCACGATTTATTATTATTGTTATTATTATTATTACTATTATTATTATTATTATTATTATTATTATTACTATTATTATTATTATTATTAATATTATTATTATTGTTGTTGTTGTTGTTGTTGTTGTTATTGTAAAGTGGCGAGCTGGCAGAAACGTTAGCACGCCGAGCGAAATGCTTAGCAGTATTTCGTCTGCCGCTACGTTCTGAGTCCAAATTCCGCCGAGGTCGACTTTGCCTTTCATCCTTTCGGGGTCGATTAAATAAGTACCAGTTACACACTGGTGTCGATGTAATCGACTTAATCCGTTTGTTAATTTTTCTTTGTCCCCTCTGTGTTTAGCCCCTTATGGGTAGTAAAGAAATAGGTATTTAGCCCGTTGCTACGTTCTGAGATCAAATTTCGCCGAAATAGACATTACTTTTCATTCTTTCGAGATCGATTATATAAGTACCATTTGAATACTGGGGTCAATGTGATCGACTATCCCTCTCCCCCAAATTTCAGGCCTTGTGCTTACAAATATAATAATAATATTAATTGTAGAAATAATAATAATAATAATTATTATTATTATTATTATTATTATTATTATTATTTTATTATTATTTAAGACGTCGCACAGTATACAATATTTTGATGTTGATTGAAAATATTGTCTGCCGGGGATTTGTACTGTCTGTCACGTTACAAGGACCTCAGACAGACAGTACTTTACGCAATAAGCGTGCAGTTCCAAGTAATACCGATTTTTGCAATACGCCTAGATTGTAGGGTATTTCTAAAGTTTCCAGATGTTTTTTTTTCCAGATTGGGTGATATGAATTGCTCCGATGACAATAGGGACAACCAGAATGTTTGACTCTCGCAGCTGCCACATCTTAGCGCTCTCAATTCTCAGGTTCCAAATTTATCCATCTTTTCTCTTTCTTTCATGATAATATACTGATTTCCACATCAATTATTTCGCACTCCTGTTTGTTTCTTCTAAAGATTACTATATCCGGCCTTCAGTGCTCTAACACCTTGTCTGTCTTAAAGTCCCAGATGATTTTTGCCTTCCCCTTTTCGTCAATTACATTTTCTGGTGTATTTTGGTACCGTGCACCCCTTACCTCGTATCCATACTTCCAGCATAGTAACCAGTGAAGTTTTGGGGCTACTTTGCTGGGTGTGAGCTTGTACTCTTTCTGCGCAAGACTTACACAAGCACCAACAATGTGAATCACGCTTTCGACCCCCTTCTCATACATTCGGCAGAGGTTCAATGCACTTGTGCAGTATATATCCCTTTCCACTAACTTGGTATTCAATGCCTGATACTGAGCAGCGAAGATTAGGCTTTCATCATCATCATCTTCCTCCTCCTCCTCCTCCTCCTCATCATCATCATCATCATCATCATCATCATCATTATTATTATTATTATTATTATTATTATTATTATTATTATTATTATTATTATATGAAACCTCACAGCTTATTTTGCTGGGTATGATGGAAAGTGTCAGCTGTCCACACTCAATAGAGTAAGGTGACACGTGTTTACTAGTCATGGTTCAAGAACCCTGCGAAGAATTCTTGCAGTTCTAAGCAATGCTGACTTTTGTAGGTGTTTTACCTTCACACTTGCACCGATCTTTCTCAGCCATGCTGGCAGTTGAGTGCTGATACTTCCAAGTGCGCTAATTACTATTGGTATCACATCTACTCTCTTCACTGACAACATACTTCGTATTCTCCTCTTCAAATCGTTGTAGTTGTTTATTTTTCTTATTTCACATTGAGCCTGTTGTTACCAGGGCATGCTATCTCGATAATCATGTTCTTTCTTTTTTATTCACCACAATAATGTCCGGTTTTCTATGTCTGGTCAGGTGGTCGCACTGGATCATTGCATCCCGCAGGATTTTGCAGTTCTCCTTTTCGGTGACTCCTTCTGAAGTTTGTTCATACCACATCATTGCTCTTTGTAGGCCGTGATTTCCAGTGCTCCCAATGGATCATTCTTGACACCAAGATTATTATTATTATTATCATTATTATTATTATCATTATTATTATTATTACTACTACTACTACTACTACTACTTAGTAAGAAAACAGTGCATGCCACCAAAGTGACACTGGAGTAAAATATACGAAGCCCAGTATACCCGTCATGACTACCCGTCTGATAGGGGTAGACCAGGCACTTGCATCACATCCACATGTACGCGACATGGTGATCTTATATCAAGATAAACAGCGCATGACCTAGCAGATGTGAACCAGTAAGAATTTATTATCATTATTATTATTATTATTGTTATTATTATTATTATTATTGTTATTATTATCAAGGTGATGTGCTATTCTCTGAGATTTTTCAGTCAACAGCGACAGAACGTTCCAGGGTAATCGACCAGACACATTCATTAAAGACGGGTTAGAAAATACTTGTAGATTAATAGATGTAAATGTTCCCACTGACAAAAATCCATACTCTTTATCTTTTACTTTTTTGAGTCATTTGACTGATGCCATGCTGGAGCACCGCCTTTAGTCGAGCAAATCGACCCAGGACTTATTCTTTGTAAGCCTAGTACTTATTCTATCGGTCTCGTTTGCCGTACCACTAAGTTACGGGCACGTAAACATACCAGCATCGGTTATCAAGCGATGTTTCGGGGACAAACACAGACACACATATACACACACATGCATGCATATCAACATATATACGACGGGCTTCTTTCAGTTTCCGTCTACCAAATCCACTCACAAGGCTTTGGTCTGCCCGAGGCTACAGTAGAAGACGCTTGTCCAAGTTGCCACGCAGTGGGACTGGATCCGGAACCATGTGGTTGGTAAGCAAGCTACTTACCACACAGCCACTCCTACGCCTAGAAATTTGGCAACTGAAGTAAGTACAAGGATCTGGAACTTGAAATACAAAAGCGAGAACTGTTCCTGTTATTGTGGGTGCCCTAGGTATGATAAGAAAGGGTTGTTAAATATATCTAGCTAATATCCTACGACAACCGGGAGTACTGCATACATCTTTAGGAAAATCCTATCGATTTAAATGTCTATGTTGTATTACATGAAGTTATTTCGCTACTGCCCCTACGAATTTTCCTCCCCACACTGTAACATCTCTTCACTCGCCCAGGACGCTGGGTGTGTCTCGGCAAGTGATTGTAACAAACATGCAGTTTAAACGTAAATAATAATAATACGATAGGGTAGGACAGTATTTGCATGGAAAGAAGTTAAACAGAACGAATACAAATCAGCACTCCTGCTTACTGATATGAACATCATCCTGAACCAGTTATTGAAGGTAAAAACGTCATAATCCTCTGGAATTTTCCAGTCAACACTGACAGAATGATCCAAGCTAATCGAGCATACATAATTGTTAAAGACAAGGAAGAAAATACTTGTAGACTAATAGATGTAAGTGTTCCCACTGATAAAACATATATTTTTAAAGGAATTTGACAAATGAGTAAATATAAGGACCTGGAATTGAAATACAAAATATATGGAATCTTAAAAGGTGAACTGCTCCTGTTATAGTAGGGTGCCCTAGGTATGATTAAAAAAAATGAGGATGTCAGAAACATCTAGGTAAGCTCGCCGAGGAACCATGTCTCAGAGAAGTCGAAACATTTGTACTGACAAATACTGCCCACATCCTAAGAAAAACCATATCCATTTAAATGTCTGTGTTGTATTGCATGAAGATATTTCGCTACCTCTCCTCCCCAAGCTTTCGGTCATACTGTAACATCTCTTATCCTTAACTCACCCCAGGACACTGGGTGTACCTCGGCAAGTGACTGTAACAAATATGCAGATTAAAAGTAAAGAAAATAATAATCCTTTCTGCTAAACGCACAAGACCTGTAAATTGTTGTGGGGTGGTAGATAGTTGATCAAATCTACCCAAGAACTTGACTGGTACCTAATTTATCGAACCCGAAATGATGAAAACCAAAGTCGAGCTCGGCGGAATTTGAACTCAGACGGAAGAAATACTCTTAAGCACTTTGCCCGGCATGCTAAAGATTCTGCCAGCTCCCCGCCTTAATAAGAATAATAATGAGATTTCAAATTTCGGCACAAGGCTAGCATGTTCGGAAGAGGATGAAAGTCGATTACATCGACCCCAGAGCTATTCTGCTCTACTATAACAGCAGCGAAAACAACAAGAACAACAGCCCCAACAGCACTACCACTTCTTATAGACAAAATAGAAGCAAACGAGATACAGACGTACTAGAAATACCGAACAAATTTGTCTCACATCCCATTCTACCTGCTTATTAAGAGAACAATCAGTAATGTAATCAGGGGATACACTGTCTAAAGAAAAGGACAAAAAGATAACAAACCTGGACGTTTCTGGCTGGAGCAATTTTACTCTTTGGTCTACGAGACCGAAGGGGAAAAAGTTCGGTGATAACAGTAAAAATCAGCAGTCAAAGCGTCGTGCCCACCCCTAATTAACTCTACAACTTAGGAGACTAACACAACATACACCACATGCACACTGTAACCGAGTTTTATTAAGTCAATTCATACTCGTACCTTTTATTGCATAAACACAAGCCTTACCCCTCCCTATAGCAGCGCACCCAGTACGCTCGACACAATTGCTTTACCTTAAGGACGTCTTGTTGACATTAAATAAGTCTATAAAGCAGTTCCATACATGTATAATAAACATGCATGACAATATGGAACTTGTCATAGCTGCCATTTCTTTATGTTGGGAGTCATGTCAAAAGGACGCAAAACAACGGCTGCGGTAACAGATGGGAGTGGACTATAACACGAATATACAATAAACACTCTCAAATAAAATGTGTCTGATATACTCTCCCCCAACTCTTCTCCTCCTCCCACATTTTCTTAATTTATCTTAATCTCTCTTTCTTTCTTACTCATTCATATCTCTCCCACTCAGCCTCTCTACCTCTCCCTCTCTGCCTTCCCCTCTCTGCCTCTCCCTCTCTCTCTCTCTCTCTGCCTCTCCCTCTATATAATTTGCGCTCTTTTATAATCCGTTTCACGTTATACATAATGTTACTTTTATCAATCTATCTGTTTACGTATCTCTTACTCTCTATAGACTTGCCGTAAGATTGTTAAATATATATATATATATATATAGGCGCAGGAGTGGCTGTATGGTAAGTAGCTTGCTAACCAACCACATGGTTCCGGGTTCAGTCCCACTGCGTGGCATCTTGGGCAAGTGTCTTCTGCTATAGCCCCGGGCTGACCAATGCCTTGTGAGTGGATTTGGTAGACGGAAACATATATATGTATGTATATGTGTGTGTGTGTGTCTGTATTTGTCCCCCTAGCGTTTATGTCCCCGTCACTTAGCGGTTCGGCAAAAGAGACCGATAGAATAAGTACTGGGCTTACAAAGAATAAGTCCCGGGGTCGATTTGCTCGACTAAAGGCGGTGCTCCAGCATGGCCGCAGTCAAATGACTGAAACAAGTAAAAGAGTAAAAGAGTAATATATATATATTATATATATATATATATATAATATATATATACACACACAAGTAATTTAGAACACGCTTACAAATATAACAAAATGTAAATAAAATTCAAAAACCAAAAGCATAAAATAGAAATTATAAAAACGTAAATATAGGAATAAACTAGGAGTACGCTAAAGAAATATATAAATTATAAGAGCGATGGCTTTGAAAATAAAGTAGGAGCATGGATATCTAGATAATTTGTTTTATCCTAATTTTCTACGAAGCACTATCTAATTCTTCTATTCTTAAGAAAAAAGTACCTACCGTCTCTCTTCTCTTTAATGTTCTTCTCTCTTTCTCACTTTCTCTATCTATCTATCTATCTATCTATCTATCTATCTATCTATCCATCCATCCACCTATCTATCTATCTATCTATATATATATATATATTATATATATATATATATATATATATTATATATATATATATATGTCTCT
Source organism: Octopus sinensis (assembly GCF_006345805.1). NCBI lineage: Eukaryota > Metazoa > Mollusca > Cephalopoda > Octopoda > Octopodidae > Octopus > Octopus sinensis. Next base: position 130,109,660 of record NC_042998.1, on the reverse strand, counting down.
GTCACCTTCCTCTTTCTTTCACACCCCCTCTCACTTTTTCTTTCTCTCACCCCTCTCTCACTTGCTCTTTCTTTCTCTCACGCCCTCTTACACTCTCTTTCTCTTCTTTCTTTCTTTCTTTGTTTCTGACCCACTCTCTTTCTCTCTCGCCCTCTCCTTTGTTCTTTCTCTATCACCCATTTTCTCCCTTTTTTTCGTTCTTTCTCACTCTCTCTTTCTTTTTCCTTCTTTTTATCTCACCACCTCTCTCTCCCTTTACCACTCACTATCTTCCTCTCTCTCTCAGCCACTCTCAACCTCACTTTTTTTTCTCTCTCTCTCAATCTCTCAATCTTTTTCAATGCACACATACATAAATTCGACGGTGGTAGTGATAAGTTGTTTTTTTGTTTTTGTGTTTTTTTTTGCAACAGATCACCGTCGTTCGGCATTTAGAATTCAATTGTTCGCTTAACTGACTTATGTGCTGGCTAATTAATGTTAAAGCGACCGAACACCTCACAAGCACGCGTGTACCCTTAACATAATTCTCAGACAAAATTAGCTTGACACTAGTAGCACAAGGCTTGTCAAGCGGTGAATTCACAAAAACAAGAATGTACACACACACACAAGCGCGTGCACTCACACACAAACAAACAAACAAATACACATACACACACACACACCTTCTCTCTCACTCTCACACACACACGTACTAAAAGGCACACGCACGAAAAGCACGCAAATATCCACATGTATACGACGAGCTTCCAGAGAGGTTTTGTCTAGCACTCAAAGGCAATAATTAATCGGTCTGAAAGTTCGTAGAGTGACACTTCACCAAGTCGCCGCACAGGGAAACCGAACCGGAAGCCATGTGACTGCAAATTGAGCTTCCTAATAGCATATCATTATTGAGGGGGCTGGGGTATTATGGGTGTGTGAGTGCGTGTGCCGACGTCCAAATGTATAGATGTATAGACTTTTTTTAAATAGTTGTGTTGGATATATATATATACATATACACACATGCACACACACACACACACACACACACACACACACACACACACACACACACACACACACACACACACACAGACTCTATCTCTCTCTCTCTCTCATTGGACAATGATAATATAATAATAATTATGAAATTATTGCATACAGTGCTCAGGTGCACCACAATTATTGATGATGACAATGATAATAAATCCAGACAATTTTTTAAAAATAACTTTTATCAAAACAAGAGCTCCACCTCCCCTTAGAGTAGCCACCTGGTTTTGCCATTTTTAAAGACCAAGAATCAACTCATCACTTTCTATTGAAAGAACTGACTTTTTCATCTCAGAGTAAAACAAAGTCAATTAAATTGAACAAAAGTTTAAATGAAATATTTTGTAAATATTTCCAGTATTCAAATAGGCAGGACATTTTCCTTCTCTCTCTCTCTCTCTTCTTTTGTGATGTCTCCGTAGATAGTAGCAGATCTGACGATTTATGGGTGCAGAGTAATATATTTGGTTCTGGAGTTTGATGGTTTAAGTAGCAACAGCTAAACTAAAAAAAGGAGAGGGGCGAAGCTGTAGAAGAAGAAGAAGAAGAAGAAGAAGAAGAAGAGAAGAAGAAGAAGAAAAAGAAGATGAAGAAGCTCTTTAACGTGAACGTGTTTACATTTGTCCAAATTAACGATATATTACAGGTGATAATAGGAATAAAACTAAATGTGTGAGTGTGTGTGTGTGTGTGTCTGTATGTGCGCGCGCGCGCGTGTGTGAGTCTGTGAGTGTATATCAACTTTGAATCTCCGCAAAATCTCAAATTTTATTTAACTTGCTTTGCGGGAACAACTGTTTTGTCGAAAGCGTATTTTGTCGTGAATTGTAGGCCAATAATAATAATAATAAGAGAAGAAGAAGAAGAAGAAGAAGAAGAAGAGAAGAAGAAGAAGAAGAAGAAGAAGAAGAAGGAGAAGAAGAAGAAGAAGAAGAAGAAGAAGAAGAAGAAGAAGAAGAAGAAGAAAAAGAAGAAGAAGAATAGAAAACACTCGGCGAGAAATGGAAGAAAATTTAAAGAAACTAGGGAAAAAAATAACAATAATAATAATTAATGCCCTGATGCAGTACCAGGCAGTGGCTCTAATGGCTTCTGATCTTCATCCTTAAACAACCCTCATCGAGGGACATTTTGAGTGCAATAGGCTTCTCAGCCTGAAGAAAATTCTAACTGGGACCCACCTGCAAGATAATGCACTGTTTATCTTGATATGAGATTACTATGTCGGACACATATTGTTGTGATGCATGAGCCTAGTATTCCCTTATCTGACGCAGTCATGATGGTTGTATTGGGTTTCGTATATGTTATCCTAGTGTCACTTTGATGTCACGCACTCCTCTCTCTCACTCAATAATAATAATAATAATAATAATCCTTTTTGCTATAGGCACAAGGCCTGAAATTTGGGAAGGAGGAAAGTCGAATATAACGACCTCAGTGCGTAATTGGTACTTGATTTATTGACCCCGAAAGGATGAAAATCAAAGTCGACCTCGGCGGAATTTGAACTCAGAACGTAGCAGCAGACAAAATACCGCTAAGCATTATAATAATGATGTTTTTTTTACTGGCCACAAGGGTTGAACACAAAAATATATAGGGACAATATAAAAAAAAACAAGGGACAAGTGGAATTAAAAAAAAGAAAACGTGTAAAGAATAAAAACGAAAACAATAAAACAGTTAACAATAAAAATTAAACAACAGAATTCCCCAATACGGGTAAATTCCATCTCGGGCCAACCAGGCACCCTACACATTCTGGTCATCCCGACTGTCAAGGGCACACCAGGTAGGCACCCAACTCCCCCTCAACTACTCCGGCTTACAGACGATTATTCAGACTAGACCCATCCACACGAGCCATTTTCACAACATCTACACACCTTTTAACAAACTTACTGGGGGTGCAGTACTTCCTTCTCTACCTTCACTGTCCTTTTCAAGTAGAACTTGAAACTGCTTTTCCCTCCCGACCAAAAGAAGGCGGCGATACGATCTTCACAATGGACTCGGCTGATACCCGGACCCGTCCTACACGTGACAATAGCTGTTCGACAAAGCTCCACTGGCCAGTAATGTATGGACACTGGACAAGTGCATGCAGAACGGCTTCATTGCTCTGTGCAAACCTCGGACATGTCCGTCTGACAGCACTTTCCCATTCAATAGAGCTTGTCCCGAACCGGTAGAGCACCCCGTAACACTGACAGACCAGGAATTTCTGGAAGTTATTTATAGGCACCAGCCCGAAAAACCTCTGGAAAAGACCAGTTAGTTGATCCCTGTCGAGGCCCAGAGATTCCCCGAGTACATTGTCGGTCTTTCCCTCCACTAATTACCTATAGAACACCATGATGGACTTCCACTGACCGGGTTGCTCGACTGGCAGAAAGCTCTGAGCACTTGCCTATACTCTAGGTGTCAAGTGCCCTTTCTTGGCATGCGCTTGGCCCAGGACTGTAGCTCCGTCAATGAGATGAGCTGCGGAAAGACCTGTTTGACGAACGGCAACCACACCTGCCTTTCTTATTTTGGGAGTTACGAGCACTGATGCCCTACCCACGAGAACTTTGATGATGTCTTTTGTTTTTGAAAGTTCTCGAATTTTGTCCTCGAAAATAAATATAAACATTTCCTGTTTTGTGTTTCCAACATCACCAAACTTATTGTTTTTGTTGTTGCTGTTTTTATTGCTACTGTATTTGCTGTTAGTGGTGATGGTGGTGGTGGTGTTGTGGGTCACTTCCATTGTTGCCACCCTTCACATCGCCGTCACCGCCTTCAATTGTAGTATTATTTTCTCTGCTGACATCCATCGTTCTGAATTGTGTTGCTGTCACTAATACTACTACTACTACTACTACTACTACTACTACTACTACTACTACTACTTCTGCCGCTGCTGTCATTACCGCCACCATTACTGTCACCGCCGTCACCACTGCTGTCGCCGTCGCCACCGCTATCATTGCCGTCAATGTTGTTGCCAATACTTTCACTGCTGCTACTATGAGGTGGTCTTTGAACTTTGGTGCCCTTCATTTCCTCCTCCCACTTTCCGGTAATGATATCATAATGTTATCATAGGAAGGCGGCGAGCTGGCAGATACGTTAGCACGCCGGGCGAAATGCGTAGCCGTATTTCGTCTGCCGTTACGTTGTGAGTTCAAATTCCACCGAGGTCGACTTTGCTTTTCATCCTTTAGAGGTCGATAAATTAAGTACCAGTTACGCACTGGGGTCGATGTAATCGACTTAATACCTATGTCTGTCCTTGTTTGTCCCCTCTATGTTTAGCTCCTTGTGGGTAATAAAGAAATAGGTAATGTTATCAGTAGCTGAGGGAAGGGAAATCTTCAGTATTCAAAAACATTTTTTGAGGAGTGGTGTTTTTTTTTTTTCTTAAATCTTCCAAGATGCGTTCTGCCATCTTGTTTATCTATATTGTATTAAAATGCCCATCGAATTTATTTGGGCCGAATATAGCCCCGCCAGGGTCTAAACAAACACAGAATTTCAATGCCGGGTCCCTAGTGTTTCTATTAACAATCTGAAACAATGTTTAAACGAAAGAAACCGCAACAAACGGTTGTAAACAAGACTTATTTCACACCTTCGAAAATAGGTGTTGTGTTTAGCAGTAAAGTAGAAGAATCTTGTGGGAGGAAATAGTCGATTATTGACCACGAAATGTGAAAGGCAAAACTAACTTCAGTGAAATTTGAACCCAGAATGTAAAGACGGGAGAAATACCGCTAAGTATTTTGTCAGCGTACTAACAATTCAGCTATACCTTTTTGACTAATATCTGGTTCACTACACAGATGACCGAGATAGATTCAAGAGCTTCGGAATAATAATAATAATAATAATAATAATAATAATAATAATAATAATAATTTTATTAGAAAGTAAAATCTTCCCTCAGCATATTGAAAGAAAGTATTTTTAACATACTTTATCTGTTGAATCTTTCAAACTGGTTTCTCATTCATGACGCCAAGCAACAAAGCAATTAAAGCAGGAAGGGTAATTACTTTTTTACAATACATCAAACTCTGCTACAATTCAAACGAATACAACAACTTTGCAGGAAACTGTGCAGTGATATCACATTGTTAAGTTTCTCACTAGTGACCCATTTTCACTTAAATGAAAAATGTGTTTTTTTATTTTTCTTCGGAACTACAATACAAGCGGCAAAATGTGAAAGACATTAAGGAAGGAAGTATAATCTTTTTCAACCCAGTTTGTTTTGCTACTTTATTCAAAAACTCTTTACGCATATTTTATTAATTCTTTAGGAGAATCAAATTCATAAACAAAAAAATATTTGCCGTTTCCCCAGCCGCAACTTCAAAAAGGGAACATGAATCAAGAACTTTCATAATGTATACAAATGTTATGTCTTTTCATCATTATTTTGCCTGTGACCATATATTTCAACATCTTCATTACAGATTTCGTTATTCCTACAGAGAGCCAGAACAACACTGAACGCACAAAACTGAATAATACTATAAGAGAACAGTGGAGAATAACAATGGAGTATTGATGTTATAACTGGGGCGGAGCCACTGCTGCATACGCTGACAACCCAGGATCCATGGAAAGTATGATAATTTGGCTAATTAGCATGAAGTCACTCAGCAACAGTGACTTTTAACTAATCCTACGAATGTCCTCCCTCCTCTCTGATATCTCTAATGCTCAATTTATTTTGAAGTATCCACCATCGGTATTTGTGGAGGCGCAATGGCCCATTGGTTAGGGCATCGGACTCGCGGTCGGAGGATCGCGGTT
>NC_042998.1:130088810-130098810 GCF_006345805.1 Octopus sinensis | reverse complement strand
TCAACGCGGCAGTCGTTAAAAATCACAAGTGAGTAGTAAATGTAGCTGTAAGATGTAACTGTATATTTGATAGATTCAGCCAAGAAGTGGCGATCAAAGGCGGAAAATTGACAAGAGGGCTAATAAGCAGTCTTCAAAACACTATCAGTGAGATAAAATGCATTGTATTGTATCATTGAAGCAAAAACGATATTGTGTAATTTTAAACGAAATGCAGCAAAAGTCGTGCGAAAGAATTATGAGGAATCAAAACTAAAGTTTTGCACGAGTGGAACATGTAATCTTTTACTTGTTTCCGTCATTAGACTGCAGTCATGGTGAAGCACCGCATTTAGTCGAGCAAATCGATCCCAGGATATATTGTTTGTAAGCCTAGTACTTATTCCATCGGTCTCTTTTGCCGAACCGCTAAGTTACGGGGAGGTAAACACAACAGCATCGGTTGTCAAGCGATGTTGGGGGGGACAACACACACACACACACACACACACACACATATATAATATATATATATATATATATATATATACATATTCATATATACGACGGGCTTCTTTCAGTTTCCGTCTACCAAATCCACTCACAAGGGTTTACTCGGCCCGAGGCTATAGTAGAAGACATTTGCCCAAGATGCCACGCAGTGGGATTGAACCCGGAACCATGTGACTGGTAAGCAAGCTACTTACCACACAGCCACGTGTTTTACAGCAACACTTTCATCACCTAATAAGGAAGAACTCTTCCATTGAAACGGTAGTCTTCGATCTCTTCTTGTACAAACTGACGTCTTTTTTGTCAGTAGAAATAAGTTGTTACTGATAATGGCAACTGAAATACTTTACTCTGAGTGACTGTACATGTGAGAAATTGTCAGGTTCGCATGGTCGGTCATATGATTTTAAAGCTTACTGAACATTGCTTGGCCATAGCTCTGTTAAATAGAGATCTAACGATTTGAGCTACATTGCTCGCAGATCTGTTGGACATTATTGTGGGTACAAGTACTTACAATATACACAAACTTCTACATGAGAATCTCCCCTTCAGAAGGTACGTCCTTTGAAGTTATGGAAGCAAATCTGCTGTAGATAGGTAACAGATCAATGCAAAAATTTGAACACTATCGAATATGTAACTATTTTAACAATATTGATTATGCCCTTAAAGCTGCTAACTTTGGTTCCGTTTTCAGAAGTTTGACTGCTAGTATATACAGCAGTATCTCCTTGTCTGTGAAACTGTTTTAGTTATTGTTGTTTCAAATTACATAGAAGTGTTTCATCTTGATGTGCTTCGTGCCTGAACTACGATGCAAGTAACAGTATCTACATACACGGTTGACATCAGTTATAGAGTCAAGAACTTTATAAAGTGGGGTGGTAGCACGAGCGAAATTATGAGTAAAGAGGAATACGCATTAAAGAGAATGGGTCAAATTGTCAAATTGTCAAATCATCATTACAAAAGGCAAGATCTTTATTAACCATGAGTTTGAGAAAAAGAGGGGAAGATACGAGGACAGACAAAACAAAAATTAGGGTCAGGGTATCGAATGAGACGAAACGTATGAATAAACAAACAATTAAAATATATACAATCAAAATGAGAATGAGTAATTTAGGAAAAATGAAGCAGGAGGACGTGGTCGACCCCACAAACCACATACTCACACTGAAGACTTTGTTTTCTCCTTTTTACATTCTCGTTTAAACAGGTTCTTTCACTCGCAACATACTTGCTATAGACTTCCATCTTTTACGAAACACACTTTGTGACAGGCATTTCTTCTCCAGCTTTATTTTCCAGCGTCACTTGCTAGTTTGAGCATCCCATTAACATAACTGAAGTTACGTAGGTCGAGAACTTCAGACAGTTAATAAAAAAAGGTATGCGTCTATTTTATAAGAGAATGATCTGAGTCGCACGATTAAACGCACATATATATATGGGGGGGGGGTAACTTTATTTTTTTTAATATTCATTTCAGCCATGCGACTACGGTCCCAAACCATCAGCAGGTGTTTTACTAAACTTCATGATAATTACATCATTTTAGCCTTCGTACATGTATATTCGATTTTCTAGCTGGAATTATTTTGAAAAATGCATGCGACGAAAGTTACATATGAGCGTATTCGGATGTAAATAAAAATATAAGGAATACAAGCAAATTATTTTTACTTCCCAAATATCATACAGTTTTGATTACTTAATATCTACAATATAATGTAATCGATTATTCATTAGTTATCTTGCTTCACATTAATTTCTAAAACAAATGATTTGATTGATATCAGAAACGGTGTACAGACACACACACAAACGTATTCAAAGCTACTAAAGTATATGCAACTTTACACATTCACTAAGGTATGTGCAAATTTAAGAAAGAGGTCATATACATTTTCTAAAGGTTTTCAAGGGACAAGCTGTACATTTACAACATAGCTGACCCATTCCGTTCAAAAGCTACATACGTACATCATAGGCATTCACATTCACTGCAAACATTTCTGAAGAGCAATATTTCTTCTATAAACAAGAGGATACACCAATTCCTCTTGGTTTCTGAATATAAACATCTCTAATTCCAAATTATTTCAAGTTATTTTGTTCTGGTTAAAGCAAGAATACATGAGAGCAGTGTGATACGTGAATAGACTAAAGGTGAATACTCGATACCTCTCAGTAATTTCGGTATAAAAGGAAATAGTGGAACATTGTGAAATATATGAAGTAAAGCAATTAAGTGCAATCAGTATAAATACTCATACATAACATCTATTAAATGTATATATTGATGTTTCATAGTGTATTATATATATTGATTAGATTTACCAATGAGAAAAAACAAAAACAATTTATCATCTGATTTTATGAACATAACAACATTAATTGAGCATCATCAGACAAAAAGAAAAAAAAGAAGAATGAACTTTGGGATACAAAAAATTTAACCGACATTCCGTTGGTTAAAACGACGAGGGTTCACGTACGTCCGATCAACAGAACAGCCTGCTCATAAGGTTAACGTGCAAGTGGCCAAGCACGCCACTGACACACATAACCTTATGTAGTTCACAGAGAGGGATTCAGCGGGACACAGAATGTGAAAAGGTTGGCCCTTTGAATTACAGGTGGAAATCATTTTTGTCAGCTGAGTGCACTGCAGCAATGTAAAATAAAGTGTCGCGCTCAACGAAACAACGCGACGTCAGTAATCGGACTCACAACTTCACCACCGTGAGCCGAATGCTCTAGCCATTATGCCACGCGCCTTCGTACAAATATTTTTTACAATGATTATAACCAGTAATTAGAAGCTATACCGAATAATTAAGAAAATAAGTAAAATAAAGGTCAACAACTTCAATAACATAAGATGAATAAGCATTCATTACTGTATATGTATATATATATATATATAATATTATATATATATATATTGATGTATGTATGTATACATATAATTTAAATTATATATATATATATATATATATATATATATATATATATATGTATGTATGTATGTATGTATATGTATATGTATATGTATATATATATATGGTCAATACACATGAGGTGTATTCATATAAATTTAATAGTTACTCTGTACCATGAACAATAAATCATGCATGATATAGTATATCCAGCAATGGAGGAATCTGTACGTATTTTTGATTTCACTGCATTCTTCGCTTCAAGGCATGCTCAACAGTTCTTCAAGAAATAAGTGAAGTCTTTCCTTACTCAGAATCTTTGCATTAATAAAACCAGGATCCTGCATAATAACAACCCTGTTGGCTTACTACGTAGCCAAATGGAAGTGAGCTACATAGACAAAACATCGGATACGATGGATAAAGGCAGAGAAAAATAATAGCAGCATTGAATTAGCAACAACCTGCCATAGTACGAAAAGTGGAAAATTGGTTATCGTATTACTCAGAGAGGTTTGAACAAACTGCCAGACAACATGGTAATATCTATAACCTAAGACAATGTCTTACATTTAACCACAACAACTTTAGTGAAGAATTCAGCCAACAGAATTGTCACCCAATCAGGTTAAATAGCAAATCAAAAGATGGCGGTCGTCCATTTTGTTCAAAAGTGAGTGCTATTTATAGATTGCTTTAATTTTCTCCCATTCATTCATTTGGCTTTTGACTCGAATTCATCATTTGTAAGTATCTGTAATTAACTACTCTCTGCTGAACTTATTTTAGAACTTCATGATTTTTAATTAAATTAATTATCAAATTGATTAATTAATGTGATTTTGTTTCACCCACCCAGTCTTCCTTCCTAATGGTCGTCTGGCACATGTTTTCTATTTAATGACTAATATATACTTTGAAGTTCGCTTTAAATTCCTGTATTCTTAGAATATCAATACAATTTATAATGCTAGCCGATTACCTACTTTTAATGAGAAAACTAACTTCACTATTAACAACGTTTATTGGGAGAACTAACACTGAGAATTGTCCTTCGTCAGTAGAAAATAAGTACCTTTTTCAAACTATAGTTTCATACATATTTTATAATGCTCCTCACTCTTCAAAATTGTTTTGGAATGTTATTGATAAACAGTGACATAGTCAATATGTAGAAACGGATTCAGCATGAAAAAAACATCGAATGCATAAATGAAATTTCATATTCTTGGATTAAGGTAAATGTAACATGGAACTACAGAAACGAAAATCACGGAGGAAAATTTATCTAAGTCCTGTAGGGTACTGTTCTCCGTTTCATTGTTTATGGCATTTAGCAGTACATGAAACGTATTATCGTTGGATGGAGGACTAATCTAATTCGGTTAACATTTCCATATGACATAGTACCCAAACGTGGCTGCTAAATTAATTTAATGGTGCGTAGTGACCAAACAAACTGGAAAATGCTTTACATGTTTAATGTTACATTGTATCTCTTAAATGGAGTTGAATATTTCCTTTTTACCGAATCCTCTACACTTTTAAGAACTCGTGAAGACTGATGAGAGGCATCAGAAATTACGCCGATTACTATATATGATAACGGCTGTTGCGAAAGTTCGTGATTCAATGCTTTCATTTAATTTTATCTAAACTCAATGAGTATCATATATCTGTCTAGCGAGCTGTATTATGCATGGGATATCACTGAAAATTTTGTCCTACTTTAATATCAAATATAATTAGCGTGATGGAGAATATCTTTCTCCATGCGATACTTGTAAATATTGTTCAATTTCGTACAAATGTTTAAGAAACACCTGTCAATCAAACAGACAAGCAGCGTTAACATTCCCTAACACAGAGCTGTTTTTGTGAGCACGAGGTTAAAATATTCGGGGAAAATGAGGAGATAATAGAGATTAAATACAATAACTAGAGAACCTGTGTCGCCATAATGAAACGAATTCAACCAGTAAAGCATCCTAGCTATCAACTGTTTTTTATTTTTTTTAGATATTTCTATAAGGACAAAACCGTTGTAATACGAAACTCGTTTTGACGTTCATTTTTATGCATCGACAAGATAAAGAGTTATACCTTTTACAAAAATAAGTAGACATTTAATTTTAATTTATCGGGCTATTGAATTGGTCAATGTATTGGCCTTTCAGAGTTATTAACATGACATAATTTTCTTCTGGTTCATAATAATTCATACATTTCTGAACACAACATATCTTAAATCACAAGTACACCTTCTTAACATGATAGAAATTTCACTTGAATTTCACTTCTTTATCATGAAGTGAAATAAAAAATAAAAGACAGACAATATATCAGCGAAATTTTTACTGCAACTACTCGACGAAGATGAGTTAATAAAATTATAACATGATAGGCAATAATTTTCATCAAAGCTTTTTGATCAACTAAAATTTCAAACAAGATTTTACTCAACCAATCTAAATTCCCCTAATATCAATTTAGCACACAAAACCTCGCCAAAGAGAAACCGAAAATTATTTCAATTTGTCAGTCCCTTGTTTTGTCAATTTTGTTATTAAGCACAATTTTTTACTCAAAATAGAGCGCATAAAAGTACGAATTGCTTTGTTTTTTAAAGAAATTGCGATGTGAAAAAAATGCAATAAACATATTTGTAAGGATAAAAATGATATATAAATATAGAGTGTATCGATTTATAGTTTAAGAAATATACAAATATATGTCATCGCTATAGAAACAAAATATCACTGTCGACAGTATACTTATCTTCGACAATCTGTAGGAGGGATATCAAGATGTACCTGGCTTAATGGAGACCCAATATATATAGAGTGCGTCATTTTTTTATGGTATATCTTCAAGATTAATCATATTCTTTCGTCAATTTTTTTTATAGTAAACAAAGGAAAGTTCCGGAAATATCCTTGAGATAATGCGCAAATAATAATTATTTTTTCTAGAACAACTCACTGCGATACCAATATTGCTTAAGTCTATTGACTTTAACAGAGAGTTCTCAAAACGTGGCTTCAAAATATTGTTACTGTGGAATCGAAACTAATTCACAAAAGCGGTTTACCCTTTAGTCGCCAACCCTGATCAGATATCTGCTTTTATTTATTTGACTTTCAATGTCATTGTTGATATAAGTACGTCGTTTGGCTGAAATATACTGCTGCAAGCAGCATCGTAAGCATTGTTGTTGAATAGTCGAGTGTTCCGTTAGTTTGGAATGTTCAATGCAATTTCTCCTGAGGGAAGAAAATTATATCTGCTGCGATAGACGAACTTTGATCAATACTTCTCAATCTGATCAAAACAACTAATCATTTCTAAATAACATACATTTAAATGTCACATACTTAACCTGTGTTTCCAAACGGCGGGAATATTCTCTTGCGGTGTTTCATAATCTACTTTTATGTTCTCATTCAAACCTTGCAAATATGGACGTTCACTTTTATTCCCTTGGATTGATAAAGCCTTAAACCAATTAAATATTAAACACTCTTTAATCAACTAAACGTCTTTTCCTACCATGTATGAAGATAAATATATTTTAGGTATCACTAATTTTTTTCGTCCATTTCAAAGAAAAATATTTATCATGCAAATGAAATTAAGTTTTGGACTAGATTCACCGTTTTATTCAACAGTGTTTAATCATGATTAATAATACTTTCATATAATATGCAAACTCGTTGCTTTCATGAAACATCTTGATTCGAGGATTCTAGAATGTAACCAGCAAATAGGTTTTATTTTCCTATTTCCTAAACAACAAGAAAAAAGAAATAAGAAAAGCTTAGTTTCTAAATCAGTTGCTAACAAAATTATATGAATTATAAAATAATATAAATATAATAAAATAGATGAAAACACATCAAAATAACAAATATTATACATGGGAAAATATATAATTTTTTTTTTATATTAGCTCATACGTTTCTGATATACTTTTATAACATATTTTTCTCATGAAAGAGAATCAACGAAGATATGTGTTAAAATTCTCAGCTGGATAGAAAAACTTGCTTTAGGTTACAAAAAATTATATAGATAAATTAAAATAAATGTGTAGAAAATACACGCGTATTCTATAGAGACTGAACTATTCCCTTAAAATTGCTCAAAGCATTTCAACACATATATCTCTCTTGCACAAAACAAACGCAAACATATATAAACATTGACAGAGACACACACAAAATAATAGAAGCAAAAACGAACAGTAAAATACATACAAATCAATACGGTAAAAATGCAGGTCTAGGTACACACGCGCGCACATATACACATATGAACACACACACATGCACAAACACTCACGAACAAACACACAGACACGCGCAAACACTCACACAGACACATACACGTAAACACATATATAAAGAGCGAGTATGTTTCTCTGTGTGTGTGTGTGTGTGTGTGTGTGTGTGTGTGTGTGTGTGTGTGTGTGTCCAGAGAGAAACGAACGTGAAGTACTGCTTATAGGGATATTTTACTTTGAGAATATGTGTGTGTGTATATATATATATATATATATATATATATATATATATACATATTCATGCAGAAATCAACGGAATAAACAGAGAGTAAATATGAACGTTGGCGATAAATAGATGTATATATATATATATATATATATATTATATATATATATATGTATATGTATATATCTATATGTATACATATATAGGACCTTCCTTGCATGCGTAAATGCATGAAAGAACAGACGCTGTCTCTTGCACATGCAGAAAAACAGATGCACAGTAACGAATGTAAATAGTCGCACACGATACAAAAGCACACATACACGTGCGCTTGCATCCCCAACATACACATAAGGAAATGTATGTATGTCTGTATCTATGTATATATTATATATATAATATAGATATTCATATATATATATATATATATATATATATATATATATATATATATATATTATATATATATATAATATATATATATATACATCAAGAAACAGAGAGTAAGGGACATGAGAGATGGAATGAAATAGATAAGAGAGTAGTAAGAATTAGGAGAGCAAAAGGGAAATGATTATGTATTTATATCTGTAAGTGAGTGTGAATCCGTATTTATTAAATTTAGATTTAACAAACGTATAAACCTGTTTATAAATATGTAAATCAGTGAAACGCAAAATCTGCCATATCCATGTATGGATTTTAAATATATGGCTGAGTGCCTGAGTGTGTGTGTATGTGTGTGTGAGTGTGTGCTCGCATGCATATATGTATATATATGTACATATTGTATATAAGCTATATATAATAAATTTGAAGGCTTAGTGGTTAGACAGTCGGGTTCACAATCATGAGGTAGTGAGTTCGATTCCCGGACTGGGGTGTGTGTTGTGTTCTTGAGCAAGACACTTACAATATCTACAACATCCGCGTTGCTCCAGTTCACTCAGCTGTAGAAATAAGTTGCAACGTCATTGGTTTCAAGCTGTATCGGCCCTTGCTTTTCCATTGGATAACATCAGTGTCGCGGAGAAGGGAGATTGGTATTCATAGGCGATTGTTGGTCTTCAATAAACAACCTTATCCGGTCTTTACCCTTTTTTATATAATAAAATTTTATAGGCGCGTGTGTGGCTGCGTGGTAAGAAGTTTGCTTGACGACCACACAATTTTAGGTCCACAATAGCCGCAGGCTTACGAAAAAAACTGATGTTGTAGATGATATCGAAAGAAGACCGTCACGTATAGTTATGTGTGTGTGCGCATGTGTGTGTGCGCATGTGTGTGCGCATGTGTGAGTGTGTGTGCGCATGTGTGAGTGTGTGCGCGCATGTGTGTGTGCGCATGTGTGTGTGTGTGCGCATGTGTGTTTGTGTGTGCGTGTATGCATCTTTGTGTTGTTTATTTGTTTATTTACAACCCTGTAACCTAGCGATTTGGCAAATGCGAACGATCGAATAAAGTATTCACCAACAATAGCTAATATATACATAAAATGCTTTGAGAATTTAGCTTTAGGATCAATGCTACTAAAACCAAACCTATAGATGCGATATGATGACACCTTTATACTCTGGCCCTACCAGGATGTCTAAGTGCTGTTAAATCATGTGAACTCAATAAAGCCATCCATACATTTCACAATGGAAAAAGGAAAAAGACAACCAGCTAGCATTCCTGGACGTATTAATAGCACGCACTAAGTATCGATTCATTGGACAATACCCCAACTTCAGTTCCCACCATCCATACAGTGTAAAGAGAGGAATTGCTCAGTGCCTAAAACAGGGAGCAAAGAATATAAGTAGCGATCGTGATACTCACCACGAAGTGATGATCAAGCTCAGTAACAATCTATTAAGAAACAACCCCCCCAAACACAAACTATCCACTCCAATTATGAAAAAAAAGAGGATGAAACCAATAATCTGTCCACAGACTGTCTATCCTATGTGAAAGGTCACTCCGAAAAGATACAAAAGATATGCGGCCCATATGACATCAGGACAGTATTCAAGAGTAATACAACACTTCGCAAATATCTCCTTCGAG
>NC_042998.1:130023810-130083810 GCF_006345805.1 Octopus sinensis | reverse complement strand
ACATATATATATATATAAACATATATATATATAATATATATATATATATATATATATATATATATATATATATATATATATATATATATATATATATATATATATATATATATATATATACATACGCTCGCATACAGGTATGTATGTATGTACTTACGTTTGTATGTATGGACGAATGATATAACTGTCTCAGTGTTAATAATCATCAGTAGATGCACGCGTTTATATAAAAGATATATTTTCTGAGCCATGAGAATACAATATTTCAAAGGGAAAAGAAAACCTGTGAATACATAACTTTCACGCATTTCATGAAGTAAATCGGTGCAGTAAGTGGAATTCTGTGAATGCAAACATGCATCAATTCCCATGTATATGATGTGTGTGTGTGTATGAGCATCTCTTTCATATATCTCTAATCTTTCTCCCTGCTCTCGCTGTCTCTCTCACATTTTCTCTCTTTTTTCCTCGGTATACATATACATACCAATATGTACATAGTTTTATATATATATATCTGTAAATATAATATGTGACAATAACTCGGTAGCCATGATAAAACTCCGAGTTTCGGATGTCGGTGTGGAAATGTTCAGTTATCCGGCCATCAGAAGAAAAGTTTTATCTTGGCTACCGAATAATTGTACACATATTACATTTACAGATATATATAGATATATATCTATATCTATATATATATAGATATATATCTATATCTATCTATATATATATATATAGACACTCACATTTATGTATATATTTATGTATATACGTATATACATATACACATCTGTCTCATCCACCCACTACCCTTGAGCGGTGCAAGGCGTGAGGATGAGTCCTCTGACACTTTCTGATTACGGTTCTACCAGTAGTATCCAAAACAAGCACGACCAAATATTGCTCTTTTTATTGTCCACTCATCGTGTTGTGGGTTTATACCTACGGGAGTCCGGTGAAATTTCAGGTTATATGACCAAATGAGGTTTGTTTTTCTACATAGTCCCACTTACAATCAACACATTTCTACCATCACTGCTGCATTGCTTGAATCAATGGTTGTTTTCCTCAATTGACCACTGACAGTCATATATTTGTATATCTCTCAATATGTATATATACAGGCTGCGGTGAATATATTGACTAAATTACGCAAAAATGGAAGTAACACTGACATCTCATTTTAATAGATATATTTCCCAAAATACATAAAAATATCTTGAACTACGAAAGAGTAAATATATTCAATAAACTCGCCATTGGCTTCAACCACGGCCTCCAGACGACTTCCGGATTTCCCACAACTCTTCTGGAAGGACGCCTTGTTTAAGTTGGTTAATACTGCCATAATCCTTGTCTTCAGTTCATCTTTGCTGCTATAAAGATTTTTGTTGGTCTCTCGCTCAACTGCGCCCCACAAATAATAATCAAGGAAGTTGCAGTCTGAGGAGCTTGATGGTCAGATGTTGGGGGTGATGTGGTCGCAGAAATTGTCTGACAGCCATGACTGGGTTTTCCTTCCTGTGTAGCATGGTTCAGAGTCTTGTTATAGGGTCTTCCATCAGCCATCTTCTTGACCCAAGGCAGTACTACTTCCTCCAGGTACTTGATGTAGGCTTCTGTGTTGAGTCTCAGGTCGAGTGAGAAGATTAATGGAGGCATAATTAATGGAGTCATCACAAGTGATCAGTCCAAACATCATTACTGGATGCCATTACTATTACACTTCCCCACCCCATGCTTTCCAATTATAGTCCATGTGTTAAAATCCCTACCCACTCTAGCATTAAAGTCACCCAGTACGATGACTTTGTCTGCTCGAGGGATATTTCTTATAACGTCCTTCAAAGCATGGTAGAAAGAAAGTTTTTCGTCATCAGTATAGCACATAGTTGGAGTATACACACTCACCAAGGTCATATAATCTCCTTTAACCAAAGGAATTCTCATGGAAGGGTCTTCCTATGATGCTGACATGCAGTGTCTGTGCAAGACCCTACCTCAGTAAAGCTGGACTAAAGAGTCATCTTCGTAGTCATAAAGCGAGACAGATGAGTGACAAACTGGCCACTGGTGGTGGTGTTAGACACCATACTAATCATATCTATCGGGCATGTGGAAGAGAGTGTTATTCGGCAGGAGGACTTAAACGAAATGCAAAGGTACATGAAGCCCAGTTACGACTACAGCCGGCTATTACCGATAAAGGTTTTAGTTGCCAATTCTGTACAAGACATTGTAGATCTTTAGCTGGGCTAAAAAGTCACATTCAATCACAGCACCAGTAACAGTTAAGCTTCGTGAAATGGCCATACTCGGTAACGTGTGGGCAGCTATCATGTATCTATGTATATAGTATACCATTTTTGTACGTATATGTGTATGTTTCAGTTAAAACGCAGTTAAACGCTGAGAAAAGTTTCAGGGGATACACTGCAGTATTCGAATCTTTAGTCAGGTTTTGAATAAGAATTAATCTTGAATAGTAAACGACTTCAAGAATGTTTATCACATCACAAAAATTATAAAGAAGTTCTTTTCTTCGTTAAAAAAAATCTGGTAGAACTGCTACGTATCTCTTGCACGCAAAAGATCATATAATGCAGCATATTTTCCCAAATTTCACAAGGAATGTGCACTTTCATACCAGTCACTCTTCCAACTGATGTGACTGTGTCCACGTAGTTTTCAAGAGCAACGCTTACGATCCCTTCCAGAAATACATTGAAGAGATCAAGGAAGAAGATGTATCCTTTCTGAACTGCTATGGTTGTGTAAAACTCCTGTTTCATGGTACATTGGATTGCTTCACATAAGATTGCTGGATCATATGAATGAATTTTCGTTCCATGTTCAGTTTCTTCCCTGACCCCCATACGCAATACTGCATGAAACACTTTCGCGATACTTAAGAAGACATGGTAATATTTTATGTTGATGTTGAAGATATTTCTTGTAGAGAGTATTGTTTCAAGATCTCTTAGTGCTTTACCTTTAAGAAAACCAACTTTTTCTTTGCTATGTTCTTTTCTACCTGATATTTCAGCCTATTGATGCCAACTCTTCGATAGCTAATTTTTCTGATTGCACAATAACTCTGGTATTGTCGGAGATTGCTTTGGAACATATTAGCTTCAGCGACTAAGTCACCACTCAGCCACATAATGTTGCAAATTGTCATAAGCATGTCAAAAGGAGACTCTCACCCAAACGTCATTAGATCAGCAGGGATTTTGTCAATGATAATGACATTCCGCGTGGAAGTGATCCGAAAGTGGTCTTAACCTTTTCTCGCATAATCGGTTTGTGAAGCTCAGTGTAAGTCTTTCGTGCGTCGTGTACGTCTAGATTCTCTCTAATTAATTTTTTGTATGAATTTGAACTGTAGTCTGTCCAGTTACCTTTACTTTTAACTTTTCAGAAAGTTTCTTGTTTTCCAGTTTGCTTTCATGGTATTTACTTATGGTATACTTTCTCTAAGAAGATCAATGCACTTCTTGTGTTCTTGTTGTTTGATGTCTCTGTTTAATATCTTTATTGTTTTTGCTACCCGACTTGGCTTTGATTCTATCATTTCCGTTTTAAGTTTCTTAACGTCAATTTCGAATATTCGGGTTCCTTTGTTACATACTTATCAGCCTTCTATTTACTCCTTTTACAATATATATCCAATATCTTGCTTGTGAACCTTAGTTTGGATTTGCGACATCGAATTTATATGTGATAATCAGGTCTTCTTTGAAATTTTCTTGCGTTAAAAACTTTACTTCAGTGTCTTCAAAGATAACAAATTCTTCAAGTCTTATGAAGTCGAATCATATCCTGCTGTTTTTGTCTTGTTGATTTTCCTCACATGCACACTGTACTTCATCATCACAAGATTAAAGTTACGAACCACCTCTACTTCAGTGAATATTCTCATTTTATGCTTATTTATTCCGCTTTTGATAACATCCCAGAAACATACACGGAAAACATTGTGCTTACCAAAGGTAGTTGACAAAACTATATTGTTACAACTGGCAAATGATAGTTAATGTATTCCCGTCTTCTTTTTGGTACCATTGCATGAAGAGCCGGTGAAATTTCTTCTGTCATCTTGTGCACGCCTCTCCAAGTTGGTATTTCATTCATTTGTATATCGTTATTATGTCAGTTATTGCTGACATTCTCAAGTTCTTAATACATTTAATTTTTTCATCGTTATAATATGTTATTGGGTGAGACAAAAAAACTGTCATGCACGTACATAAGTGATGGGCTTGCTTGCATGAGTGTATAAGAATATATATAAATATAAATGTGTATGTGTGTGTATGAATATGCGTGGGCGTCTGTATGTTTATGTATGTATGTATGTGTGTGTGTGCGTATGTGTCAGTTAAACATCTTTAGAAGTGAAAGCTTCGGTCAGATTTTGAATGAAAACATATCTCGAATCAAATAAGGAGTATATAGGGAAATTATTTGCTTCCTTTTTCAAAATAACTCCTCATATTGAACTCTAATATTTCTCTCTATTTAATAATCTCTGATGAAGTGATATCCCTAATATTCCAGAAACAGCTGTGTCTAACCTTCTCTTTATAAATGTCCTGAAAATAATTCCACACAGCCACACAGTCTTGGCTTTGTCGTCTCATTTTATTTAAAATATACATACTCAAACAAGACCCGCATTAGACTCCTGACTTGTATTATTATCGAACCGAGAGTTTAACTACGGTCCCTCCATAACACTTACGTAGCGTTACCTGCCACCATGGGTCTTCTGGATAAAAATATATATATGCCACGGAAGTAGGGAAACCGGCCGTAATGTCTACATAGTGCTCGAGAGTATACCTTTCCATATACTAATGTATGTATGTATGTATGTATGTATGTATGTATGTATGTATGTATGTATGTAGTGCATTGCACAACGTGACCCAACATATCTTCCACGGCAGATTGCCCTTCCAGGTGGGGTCGGCTCCCCTCGCTGGAATCTATAACTGATACTGAGTCATCCCTATGCATTCATTTATCTACTTTATTTCTAACCCTAGCATAACTGTTTCTTCTGCACAACTGTAAATACTTGCAGATTCCAAACGAGCTTGCTTTGCCATTATGCAAAACGAACCACTTCTCTCCATCCCAACTCTTACAAACACGCTATTTTCCGTCTACTCATTATTGCTTTTTTACGTCCATTTTTTTCTCCTCGCAAGTTTCATACACACCTTTTCATTGATGCACATTCTTTTACGCTGTTTCTCATTCTTAACTTTTCATACAAGCTGATGTCTCACCCCACTTTATTTTTCATGACTCACCGAACGCCTATCATTTTTATCTCTACTTGAAGCGTCACACATTATTCGGCCATTTTCAATTCGATATTTGCAACTACGCTTCTTGATAACACACGCAAACTTATTTTTTCCAGCTCGAATATTTATGTTGACAAATTTCTTTTGTCATCCAAATGTGATATACATTCCATTTTCACACAACGTAATGCAGTAACTGTATACTTTTATTCGTATTTTTAATCATAATTCTGGAAATTACATTGACACGTATAATCCAAATACTAAACTCCTCAAATTGTTGATATATCATATGGGTATAATATACTAAGTGCTATGGCTTCATAGATCTAAGCATATCCAAGAAAAAGGGGTATGATATTCATAAAAATTATATTTCAGCACAAGGGAAATTGTGAGGCAATGAAGGACTAGCAGGCCGCTTGGCCTGCTAGTCATAGTAGCCAAGTCTCCTCCAAATTGATATTCTACTATATTCAACAGAAAACCGAATACTCATGACTGGAATGATATACCTGTGCGATCCAAGGTGTATTAGAACTTAGACAGCCAAAAGCAACAACAGCATCAAAATTACATCAACCTTAAAAGTAAAAACTTCAGCATCAACAACAACAGCAATAAAGTCAGCGATAAAACTTGCAATGATATGAGAATATAAAGGCATAATTGAGGGATTTGTAATTATAAAACTTCAGTTTTACCTTTGTAAATAGCTCAAATAGGCATTTTTTTCCAAGTAGAAATATGTGTTTTTTTCTCACAGGTTCACTTACACTTTCCTTTAATTAATAGGTGGAAGCGAATAACACCTCACGTTCGAGATTATTTATTTTATTTTCATTCAAAAGAAGATTAACTACAATTAAAAGAAAGTGTTGAAGAGAATTACCAGCCATCATTTCAATGAATATCGTCTGAGAGAATTTTAAAGATCAAGTTTTCAATGATGCAGAGATGAAAATAAATTGTAAATAACACTATGTAACACATGTTTTGGCTATCTAAAATTTTTTGGTATTAATACGCATTTTTTGGGGCGCTGATCTAAAAATCATTTTAGTTTTCGCATGTCGTCAATGTTTTCGGAAATTAATTTTATTTTTGTATTAAACGATTAGAAAATACAAATTTCGCCTTGGGCTAGGTGTTGGCGTCATTTTGACTCATAGGTTAGTGCATAATAAATCAATTTCGTGTTTAATTTACTCAAACGTTTTCAATAAAAATTTTCAACGAGCATAAGTAATAAATTCGGAACTATATACTTCGCTCAAAAATTATGTTTCTAACATATAATTGACAATTGCAGAAAATAAGGAATATTTTTCGAAGTTAAATGTTTCCTTAAAATCGAACTTTTTTTGCAATTGCTTTCTTTTCTAATCATTTCTAACCAGAAACCATATATAGTCTTCCGTTATTGATGGATTCTGTATTATTTACTCCATTGTGGTGATGTTTGAGCAAAACAATTCACCATGCTCTCATTCACGTCACCTAAGTTTTCGTACAAACGATCAGGATGTGAATACAGGAGATGCGATCTTAAAGACACAGTAGAATACTTTGTTCTCATAGCGTTGCACCTCCCCATTTTCCTTGCAGTTAGGCAGCTTATAAGTCATCATACATCCATGAACAATTACGCAAAATGCACTATATACATCCCTTTTGAACTTGGATCATTTTGGTTCAAGTTTCCGTGGCTTCACACTTACCTGAGGACCAACAAATATGCACACTTTCGTACGGGCATCGAAGAGCTTTGGAGCCTTCAGACGAATTTCTTCATGAGCCACATCTCCTTAGTCTAAGATTATTTAAAAGTATTCTTTCTTTCACAATGTCATATGAAATGGAGTAACTAGACAGTCATTTCTGCTGTTGAGGTCACTGAAGAAAGAGTGCCGAAAAAGGAGCCGGGGAACGAAGGATCAGCTCTTAATTGATAATCTAATTATCAGGAACTGCAAGAGAAGACATACAAGCTTGAGCATGGCATGGGTTGACTATCGCAAATCATACGATATGATAGCACACCCCTGGATGATTAAAAATAATGGAAATGTATGGAGTAACAGAGAATATGAGAAGCTTTATAAGGAATAACATGAAATACTGGAGAATGGAATTGACAGCAGTGAAGCAGGTACTAGAAGTGAAAATTAACAGAGGAATCTTCCAGGGAGCAGTGTGTCCCCATTGATATTCGTGCTGAGAATGATCCTCTTGAGTGAAATACTACAGAAAACAAAGTTAGGGCGTGAACTGGGAAGAGGTAAGGGAAAACTAAACCACTTGCTATTCGTGGACGACCTGAAGCTATTCACAAAAAGTGAGACTAAACTGGACAGCCTAGTCGAGTCTGTGCGGATTTTCCCAATTGATATTAAGATGGAGTTTGGACTTTCAAAATGTACTATGATTGTGATAAGACGAGGAACGCTTGCCAGGACAGAAGGCATATGGTTGCTAGGTGGTGAAATGATGCAGGCAATTCAACCTCAGTCCAGCTATAAATATTTGGGAATACTTGAGGCAGATGAAATCGAACACCTCGACAGGAAGAAAAAGACCAAAAAGAGTACCTGCAGCGAGTGAGAAAAATATTATCTTCAAAGTTGAATGCCAGACGTATAATTTCAGCAATAAACTCGCAGTAATTAGGAATGGCGCTGGAATCTTGGACTGGGCAGAGGAGGAGCTAAAGGAGATGGACAGGAAGTCAAAAAAGTTCCTAACGCTGCATCTACGTGCAAACAATGATCGCCTACACATGAGAAGAGCAAATGAAGGAAGGGGATGGAAAAGTGTGGAAGAATGTGTGCGTATCGACCTCGAGAGTTTAATGAGATACCTAGCCCGGAGTAAGGAAACCTTGCTAGTGACAATTAGGAGCGAGGAAATATTGAGAGCACAGAAAAAGAGGGAAAACAAAGAAAGGAGCACAAAAAGGAAATGGAGAAGAACTTCACAAGAAGGGACTACACAATCAATTCCATTTAGCCACAACAAAAGTTCCTGGAAAAGATAGTTGGGATTGGCTGATGAAAGGAACCCTAAAAAAAGAAACCCAGAGCTCTATACTGGCAGCGCAGGACCAAGCTCTGACAACGAACTGGAGGGTCATCTTGAGGAATGAGCAAGTGTCTCCGCTGTGCCACATCTGCAATAGAGTGGATGAAACCATTGATCGTAGCACGAACGAATTCCCTAGACTTGCCCAAAAGCATCCACAAGTTGTGGTGAAACGACCAGGTAGAACCTGTACGAAAAGAGGGGGCGAAAGGGAAGCAAGATGTGGTATGAGCACAAACCGCAGAGCGTAACACAATCGGCGACTAGCAAAATCCTCTGGGATTCCGCAATCCAAAGAAACCGGATTTAGTGGTGGTGGACAAGGTGCATAACATATGTTATACAGTTGATTTTGCATGTCTCTTTGACCCAGGAACAGTCAAGAAGGAAGGTGCAAAGATATATAGATACAACACTCTATCAATCCGCGGACTTCATATATGTAACTCTATCAATCCATGAACTTCATATATGTAACCTAAAAAAATTAGATGTGATGTAGAGAATCATCAGTTTCAAATATTTATAGGCCCTGCTTGTATATATAATACACACACATACACACACACATACACACATACACACACATACACACACACATACACACACACATAGTTGAAATTTACAGAAAAACAAAAGACAAAGACAGGTGTATGAACAACAAGCAGGTGTATTAATTTGACGCTCGAGAAAGTGAGCAAGTGTTTTTCGTTTCGAGTCTACGCTCTTCAACAGAAAGGAATGAGAGAAAATAAAGAGAGAGAGAATAAAAAAAAAACACTCTGCATTTTGCGATCAAACATGGCGACTGGTTGGGAAAAAAGTTTGAGAGGAGAGATATAAAGAAAGGGTGATAAGAAAGTATTGGTGGTCCCAAAAGGAAGGTGCGCGTACGTGTGTGTGTATGTGAGAATGTGTGTGTGTGTTTGTGGATGGAGGATAGTGTCTTTGACGTGTGGGTGTGTGCGTGTGTAATTATGTGCGCCTGTAATGTGTGGGTGTGCGGATGAAAGTGTGTGGTGTGCGGATTAGGGTGTGTGGATGTGCAGATGATGTGGGTGCTAGGAAGTGGTCAATGCTAGTATGTGGGGAGTGGTGTGGGTGGTGTGTTGGTGTGGGGGTGTGGAGTGGTGTAGTATGGGGGTGTAGGATGGGGTATGTGGAAGTGTGTGGGGGGTGGGATGTTATCAATGAAAAGAAAAGGTGGGTTGAGAGTGAAGAAAAGAAGCAGGTGTCAGCGGAAGAGAGGAGATGAGAGGTAGGTAGGAATGAAGAAAAGTAGGTGTCAGATGAAGAGAGGTGTGAGGGGCAGTCAGATGAAGAGATGAGGGGAGTTGAACCAATGTGGTGCAAAGGAGCGAAGAGAGAAGATTAATTTCTGTTCATGGCGAAGGCAGGAGTCCGGATGGTTCCTGTGCAAAGACAATCCGAACAGAAACAGGTGTTGTAGTGAGTGACCGGTAGTGCGGAAATGGCGCGTCTGATGTCTCGGAGGTGCTCCGCGAACCGGTCAGACAAGCGGCATCCCATTTGGCAGAAAAAGCAGGAGATGCAGTAAATGACGTTGCTAGTAGTGCAAATAAAGGAGTCGGTGATATGATAGGGATGACGATGGGTGCCTGTGAGGATGGTGGTGTTGAAGAGGTAGTGGCAAGTGAGGTAGCAAGGGAACAAGCCAGGTTGGGAGGTTGGGTTAGGGAAGAAACTGTGGACCAGGAGATCACGCAGGTTGTGGACTCGTTTGAAGAGCAGAAGGAGTAGGTTGGGGAAAATGTACGAGGTGGAGTGGTCGGACTTGAGTAGCAGGAAGGCTCGGAGAATGGTGCATTGGAGGTGTGGTAGGTGAGGGGAAACATCAGACGGGCAACGTTGGTGTGGGTGCGAGGAATGAGCAGAGTCACGGTCCACGGAACATGCTCTGACAAGGGCTGTGTGGATAGTGGCGAGTGGATATCCACGAAGGATGAAATGGCGAACCATAATTTGAGACTGTGTCTCAAAGTCATGGTTGCCACTACAGAGCCGACGCAGACCGGAGGAGTCGTGAGTATGGGATGGAGAGCTTGGTGTGGGTAGGTTGGGAGGAGGAGAAGTTAAGGTGTGGATGTAAGATTTTTTCACTTCCCGAGCGTTATACTAATACATCTGTTTGTTGTCTACACCACCTGTCTTCGTCTTTTCTTATTTTGTGAATTCTTCCCTATATATATATATATGTGTGTGTGTGTGTGTGTGTGTGGTGTGTGTGTGTGGTGTGTGTGTGTGTGTGTGTGTGTGTTGTGTGTGTGTGTGTGTGTGTGTGTGTGTGGTGTGTGTGTGTTTATATACACACATACATACATACATACATACATACATACATACATACATACATACATACATACATACATACATACATACATACATAGAAATTGTATACATACATACATGGAAATCAAATGCCCAGCAGATGATAACATACAGCTAAAGATCAGCAAAAAATAAAACACTCACTTAGAACTATTGAGGAATCTATAGATACTTTATCCAGATAAATAGTTCAGGTTTATACCTGTAACTATTGGGGAACTGGGATATGCAACACACTGCCTAAATACCAATCTTGAGAAATTAGGCTTCTCAAAGGCTGAAAGGAGGAAGCTGATTCGAAGACAACAGAGCCAAGCTATGCCTGTGACTGTAAAAATCTGTAAAACTTTCCAAAAGTTTGTCATTCAAGTATATATGAGCATGTCTAGATATGAAAGTATATGCATGAGAATACATACAAAAAACAAAACATACAAATCTGCACATATACATACATTCATACATACATACATACATAAATACATACGTACATACATACATACATACATACATACATACATACATACATACATACATACATACATACATACATACATGCATACATACATACAAAAATACCATGTCGATGTGATTGAAATCGCAATGATGGTGCTTAGATGTTTTAGAAACCAGCTCTTACTCCATTGGCAAGAAATCTTGAGATAAAACTGAATAATGACATGCGTATTTACATAAATACATACATACATACAGCCTCATATACATACATAAATACATATTTATATACATACATGCATATATACATACATACATACATACATACATACATACATACATACATACATACATATGCATGGTAAGCTTTGCGTAAGTATGTATATTTGCTTGAATATGAACATATGCTTGCGTGTCTCTGTGCTTGTGAATCTGATTATTTGTGAAGATACACACACGGGTAGATAGACATACGTTTTTTTCCAAAATGTTATCTTAATTTCTATCTACGTAAGAGTTTGATAACTCCTGCAAGGAAATATATTATATATATTGGTATATTATATATTTTTAAATGTAAATATTTTCAAATGCATAAATAAAGTTCTTGGGAACAGCTTAAATATCAGAAGCAACATTTGTCTTTTTTTCACTGCCAGAACATCTCTTTTAACACTGGTACGAAATTGATATTTTCCCAAAGAGTTCTAGATATATTCAACAAACACCCATCTATAACTAAAATTCTTTGGAAAGGCATAAATATCACAACTCATTGTTTCATTTTCTTCCAGTTTTTCTCCTTCTTCTAGAAAGTATAACGCTTCGTATGTAGAAATAAGGAATTGATGTATTTTCAAAAAAGTGTATGTAAAATATATTTCGGAAATATAGTATTATATTTTCCAAAATTAAGAAAAAATATTAATATTAAAAATACATTTGAAACAAACAACTGAATATATAAAATACATAGATATATTGCCAAATGCAAGAAATATTTCAGTCGAAATAATATCAGTCGGAGGTCTGAATTACATAGAAACATAGCAGGATAATTTTGGCTACAAGCTAATAAAAATATGTCTCCGTAAATCTCATTAGTGAAGTTCAAAGCTTGCCTGAGGACGTAAAATGTTGAGGGGAAATGGTAGCTATATGCACCCGCTTGCACAAAAAATGTAAAAGCACACACAGTAACATGCTCACATATGTACGCACTTCCTTATTCACAAACAAGCACGCCTACTTTGACGAAAAAATGTTTGTGAACAGATTAGCATTATACATATATATGTATTATATCTTTATAATGCACATATATATATAGGCACATTAGCATGCAGGTGTTGGTATAGATATTTATGTATTGATATACAGATTGTACAAATTATATTTTTGCCGATATTTGCATATTTCAGCAATACATTGTTGATCTCCGTGCGAAAATTAGATAAGAAAAGGAATAATGAGAATAGCAACAAGAACAATAATAAAACTATAAAATGATAATGACAACAACCTGCTACAAAAAAAGGAGAAGCATCTGCTTTTCTGTGCCAGAGGAAATGAATTAATACAAAAGCAAACAAATATAACATACAGGATCCTATTTCATGCTCGTTATCTCTTTTATCTAATTAAATATTTTTGACACTAGACTATTAAAAACATATTACCTTTAAATAAATATATACTCATACATACAGGCATATATACAGAAACTCACAACCACTTACTTAGCTTCTGTATTTCGACTGATATATTTCTTGCATTTGGCAATATGTATTACTTCTATGCATGGTGTATGTGTTTATGCGACTTAGCTTCTGTATTGTCGATGCTGTACTTGTGAATGTGTATGATGTATGGCAGTTGAATTCGCACAATTCCTTGATGCATAGTCATGCATCCATTTTGTAATAAATTTAGCATCGTTTGGAATTCTGATGGTGATGCGTTTAGCGCGACATGTACCGTCACATAGTAGCCATCTCGCAAAGCAACTACTTGAATCACCGTTCATTTGATATTATTTGGGTTCGTATTTCATAGTTAGTAATCAGTATAGGATTTTCGTTTCCTATTTAAGGTATCTTGGAAGATTTAAATAGATTACTGCGAGCTAAGAACTCACAGCTGTAACGCCACGATGTTGGCATTGGTTAAGATTGGGGATCTGTCCTTTTTTCAACCTATTTATTTAGATCTATATTGACTGCGACAGCGATACTGATAAAAGCAGAGAAAAGTTTCTGCACGAAAATCCATGTGACAGATTGGGAACAACATGGAACTTTATTTTAATATAAACTAGTGTATCCGTCCAAGAGACAATGAAACATGGGATATCTTCCCATCGACCTTTGAACTTACGATCTGATGTAATATACATAAAATTATTTGTAGCGCTTTATAAGTCATTCACTTTTACCAAATATGAAGATTGTTGTTTAAATAGAGGACAATCCCGAACAAGGTCACTTATTAAAGGTGTTTCAATACCATCAGTACATGTTTTTCCATATTTTGCTCAATGTGCTGCTTTCTAAATGATTGTGAGATGTTATTTATGAGAGCCATTGCTACTAAAACTAACATGTGATCGAACAACACATTGTCTTCTAATTATGCAATCGTTTACATACTGAAGCATGATTTTCTGATCAACATTGCCCTTACATGGCTTTATAAAACCATTCGTACCGTAAACTCATCAAATGAAAATCAATTCTTTGTTGAAATATAACACGAAGTTAAGGGGGAAATATTAACATAAATATAAGGTTGGCATCAATAAACACTATCCTTCCCTGCACAAGTTTCCCCGCAATATGGTCAATGTGTTGCACAGACTAACATAAAGTAATATGCAAGAAATATGTTTGTTGAATACAAATAAACAAAGAGATAAAATGTTGCAGAAACTAGATAAAATTCATTTTTAGTAACTTTCCTGTGATACATATTGATTATACCGCTGGTGATACAAGATCTGCAAAAAGCAACAGCACAGTGTACTCTCAGCAAAACCAACATCAGCGATAGTTCAAAACAAACCTGGCCCTTAGAAAACAATTATTATCTGGCGATGTCATATATAAGAAGATATATTTAAACACGGAAAATATACGATAAATATCAGATATAAAATAATTTACTATTTAAACAAAAGACAAGAAAACTTTGGTTAATAATATAAAAGGTAACAGATGACAAAATGCAATTATTTACTGTAATTATTCTCGATAATCTACATGCACATGATGCGATCGTAGGCACTTGAGCCGTGGTTAGAGGCGCTAGATATTCCATTGACATTCTCACCAACTTGAGTTTGCAGTGGATCGTTGTCAAAGGCAACGTGGCTGATACAAATTTCGAAATTTAAACGAACGTATCACAATAGTAATGACAGTGAACGGACGTTCAGAAAGTTTACTAAAAATGAGGATGGTAGTTGTAAGCTTCACGTAAAATATCTGTCTAAATTTAGAAATAAAATCTCAGTTAACGTGATGATACAGATTCACAGATTTGAGGGGACATAATATGAGGTCGAATGTTTCGTATCTTCATTCATGCACATGAGTACTTTCAGTGCAAATGATATATTTACAATTATTAATAGTAATTATTCCATATATATAAAGTTCAGTAAAAAATTTAGATTCAGATGAATATGGTACTTAAGTTGAAGGCACCAGAATTTAGTATGGTATTATCCATACAATTTAGAATATGATGATTATAATCAAAATAAGCAACAATGATATCTAGAGGTAATGCAACACGATCGTTTCATGCGACTCCATTTAATTGAAAAATGCAAACATTACATCAATTTAAAATGTAGAGCAATCTTGGAGATTTTGAATAAAATTATACTAATGAGTCCTTCGAATTTAATTAAATTCTATATTTTTGTGCAGCTGAAGATTGAACTACATTTTAAATTGACGTAATGTTTTCATTGTTCAATTAAATGGAATCGCATGAAACGATCGAACTGCATTACCTCTGGATATCCTTGTTGCTTATTTTGAGTATATATATATATATATATATATATATGCGCATATTTGTTCCTATTTATATATATATACATATAAGCACACCCCACCACACACACATGTACACACATATATACATGTCTGCTTTGTATATGCGTATGCGACTGATTATGTTTGTATATGTAATTATATACGTAGTGGAAGATTAAAGGGGAATTGTCTTCTTCCCCAAAATGATATTTTCTTTTGAATGCAGAGAACGAAGCACTACGTATAAGATACTGGCGACATTAATCCTCAATAATCCGAGACAACATTAATCTGTATTTATAAGATACAATATTAATCATTACTTATTAGAAACTATCCAATAAAACCCTGTTGTATTTTATATACTAAATTAGATCGAGATATTTGAATAACAAGCCTTTTGAGTTGCTAAGAGAAAAATGAAAGAATACTATTTTCCTTCAAAATTGATGTACACACACACACATGTATGTATGTATATATGTATGTATGTATGTATGCATGTATATAAGGTTTTTTGAAACTACCTATAAACAATAAATATTTTCTAAAAGGTGGTCACAACTTTTCTTCTAAATTTTTTCCGTAATATTTCGA
The DNA here is from genome assembly GCF_006345805.1 of Octopus sinensis. NCBI lineage: Eukaryota > Metazoa > Mollusca > Cephalopoda > Octopoda > Octopodidae > Octopus > Octopus sinensis. The sequence goes on along the minus strand of NC_042998.1, from coordinate 130,067,966 downwards.
CACCAAATTTGGTTATTAATATTCGCATTGGTTCATCAATTTGTGGAAGTAAGAATATACTGCCATCATATTTGCCGTTGATATTACCAATATTTATCATAAATCCTTTCCAGAAGTTAAGCTTATTTCTATTGGAGACTTTCATATAATACTATTGACTACAATTTCAACAAAATCACACAATTGTATCATATCAGATTTGAAATATAATATATCTATAAGCTTTCTCTCACTGAATATTTTTTTATCACTGACACGAAATTGAAAACCAGAAAGGAGTCTCTAATTCTGTAACATTAGTATCTACGTACTGCAAATATTAATACAAGTAAGCGCTGTCTTAGATAATAAGGCAACTTTTCTTGGAATAATTTCTTGCAAACCAATATCTCATTATTTATTTATATTCTGCTTCACTTACAATGGAAGTCTGGATCTCAGAGAAGCTTAGTAAGGTATAATAATTATTTATTAATAGCTTTCTTAACTTTTAAATATTTGTTTTGGCTCTAAAGATCTAGACTTGGTTCACATTTACACTGGCGAAAATAAATTTAAAACCGATGATAAAAGTTCTATTTCTTACAAAATATTTTGTTACTAACACCATACAAATTATTCTTACCTATTACACCTTAAGCAGAATTTATTTCTCTTTCGAAGAATGCAGACAATAACTATGTTTATACAACTTGAAGAATTCTAATGCTAAATTAATATAAACGTTTCAAATTTACCGGCAAAATTAGTTTAAGACCATGTAATATGTATGCAATTTGTTTTGCCAAAATGGGTGGTCGCACAGCTAGTCTAACTGCACTATATAATGTTATAATCTAACGTTATTATACAATTGATTAATAATGGGAAAACAACAAAGCCTCAATTCAGTCACGAGAGCAAAAATCGTATTACTCCACCAGCAAAAAATTTATTTTTCGAACATCAGCAAGCAACTAAAGTGCAGTAAAACGGCTTGCGTGCAAACGTGGAAGTGATACTCGGAGAGAGGTCAATATAGAGTTCGGCAAAGGGCTGGCGCCCCAAGCCAAATGTCAGCGCAGTTGGACCGTCGAATCCACCGACTTTCGGTAGGCAACCGCATGCCGACAGCCGTTGACATTTGTAAACAAGTGTGCAACGAGAATGGTGTTATTTTTATACCACAATCCGTCCGCAAATGTTTGAGAGAATTCGGACTACATGGACGAATCGCTAGGAAAAAGTCAATAATATCCGAAAGAAATCGACTCAAACGCCTTAATTTCGCAAAAAGCCATGTTCAATGGACTGCCGAAGATTAGTGCAGGGTCCTTTGGCGTGACGAGTCACGCTTCTGTATATATGGATCAGATGGTAAAACATACGTCAGACATCGCCCAACCGAGGAGTTCCATCCAAAATGGGTGCAAAAGACGGTGCAAGCGGGGGTGGGGTGTGATGGTGTGGGCGGCATTTAGAAGCCTTAGTGTTGGCCCTCTAGTTGATGGAAAGCTAAATAGTGTAGGTTATATGAATCTACTAAAGGATAATGTTGTGCCATATTTGACTCACCAAATGCCTCCGGGGGCTATTTATCAGCAGGACAATAGTCCTGTGAACGAAGCCAACACAGTTACGGAATTTTTTGATCACCATAATATTGACGTAATCGAATGGCCTCCCCAGAGCCCGGACCTGAATCCGATCGAGAACTTGTGGAATTATGTTTCCAAAAATAGTCCATGCTAAAAAACCATCTAATCTAAAACAATTATTCGATTATATCAATAAAATATGGCAACATACTCCCACAGAATTTGTAATCACTTAGTGAATTCAATGCCGAGGCGTTGTTCAGCCGTTATTAAGAATAAAGGCTACGACACAAAGTACTACTATGTATTTCGTTCTTGTTGCTCATTTTTGCTACAATCTTAAGCTTTAAATAAAATTATAATGATACGGTCTTAAACTAATTTTGCTGGTAAATTTGAAACGTTTATATTAATCTAGCATTAGAATTCTTCAAGTTGTATAAAAATAGTTATCGTCTGCATCATTCGAAAGAGAAATAAATTCTGCATAAGGTATAAAAGATAAAAATAATTTGTATGGTGTTAGTAACAAAATATTTTGTAAGAAATATAACTTTTATCATCGGTCTTAAATTTATTTTCGCCAGTGTTAATAGTTTTGCAGTTTATATCATGTAAAAGAACGGCTTGAACATCCGAACAACATATTCGACAGACTTTTTTCCTTCACTTAAAATTTTTCTACGTGACTGTTAAAGCTCGTTTGACACCTATATTCTGAAGTTTATAGATGTGTGATAAAATATTCGAAGATTTGAAGGCTAACACGCAAAGAGGAAAATTAGAAGCTGGCACGATAAAAAGCAAATCTTTCTTAAATTCGACATGGTGTCTAAAAGCTTATTTCATATTTTCGGACCAATTCTCAAAAAAAGATTACTTTTAAGTTACGACGAAGTTGTTGTTTTAAAAAAAACATTAATAGCTCATGCTGCAATATTCTTTAACTACAAGTAAGATGCCATTGAGTCACAGGCTCATTGGATTTCCACAATAAACATTCTTGTACAGTCTGATTTCATATTATACTGCGAGCCAATACTCTCAGACATTTGAACAATATAGTTAAAATATAGTGTAGTTATCTCATATAGTGGAAAGAAAGTAATCTGCTTTAGTTTAATGTAGCTATCATTCATAGTTAGGAAGTTGATATTCCAACGTATATTACAGGTTAATAATTCTTATTTAAATATTATCTCCCAGATTGCACGACCTAAACTAAAACACAGGTAGATTGCTTTGTTTCTAAAAACCAAATTATACGACAACACACCTCTCCAAGGTTTTTTATATATAGATCAACCAGTGAGTTTTCTCATTGTATTCAGAGGTACAATAAGAAAATCGTTGCAAGCTACTACAAGATCTGGCACAATCATCATTTATACTCATTTAGATTGAAAGAAATGTACTCAGCTTCCCTCTCCCTATTAGTTTCTAAATTAACGGATGCCTTAATTTGCATGCATTAAGAGCCTGGAAACCCCTGGAAGGACCAAATAAATATTGACTATATTTTACAAGGATTTTCAGAATCTAACATAGGCAGTGATATCCCTGAAAGAAGAAAATAAAAAGCAAGAAAAAAAGACGTTTAATCCATTTGCTTCTGTGGAAACCAGCTTATGATCATTCTCTATCCGTTCGAAATAACCGGCCAACCTATTTGGCCGGAACCTCAAATATATATTTCAAAAGTAGCTACTCTTGACACCCAGACAATAAATCTGAGTGCTCATTCCTACTCCACGGTAACTACAGCCACGAGCAGAATTATTTACAACGAAACAAAGGCAGTGAGCTAGCAGAATCGTTAGCACGATGGGCAAAATGCTTACTGGTATTTCGTCTGTTTCAACATTTTGAGTTCAAATTTGGTTAACTTTGCCTTCCATCCTTTCCAGATCGATAAAATAAGTGCCAGTTGAGCACTGGAATCGATGTGATCGACGTGCTCACTCTCCTGAAACTGCTGGTCTTGTTGTCTTAATGGTCATGGAGGTATACGACCACGCTTAACGTAACAAAAGAATTCCCACACCATGTAAACAATTCTACACGAGGGTGTTCTTATGGAAGATTATCGACCTTATAATCTTCATGCTCAAGCAACGTCACCTTCGGATTCCAAGTTTTACCTTAAATATAGAAGGTTCCCACCAAAGATCAAAGAAGCAGAGGCTCTCTCAAAGCAGACATACTGGGCATTGATTTTAAAGTAAAACTTCTTAAGTTTTCTAACCTCTTTCAGGATATATTTACTCGATATATAAGACTCCTTAAATATTAAACGAAAGCGCTTGCTTTCCTAGGATGAAACTAAAACCCTATATAGAATATATACCGTGCCTTAGAGGTTAGTATCACATAAAACTATTGCCGGTTTTCTCTCATTCATGCGATAACATGAACAACAAAGCCAAACCAGCACGTTAAATATATCAGCTAAAAGGGATGTCTTTATTATCATTAGAGATCACAAACCGAAATTTGCCACCAGCTCAAGTGCCACCTAATCGACCGAGCTAAATCGGAAAATGGACTGGTGGATAAGCAGATATTAAGGAAGATAAACGACTACATAAGGAAAGCATCCCGTCTCTCTTGTGTTACACAACACCAATGAAGTAATACCATGGTTCAAAGCAAGCCAATATAGGAGGAGAACAAGGTTCAACCAATTCGATGTAGTAGAATTTTATCCATGCATATCGCAATGGTTGTCGGAAAGGAATTTTACTGATGTTAGAGATAGGGATATAGAGGTAATAATGGTTTCAAATTTTGGCACATGGCTCGAAATTTCGGGGGAGGAAATTGGTTGATAACATCAATCCACGTGTTTCTCTGGTACAATTTTATAAACCCCGAAAGGATTAAAAGCAAAATCGAATTTGAACTCAGAACATAAAGACGGACGAAATGCTGCTAGGCATTTTGTCCGACCTGCTAACGATTCTGCCATCCCACGCCAGACAACCCTACTGTTTGAAAGAATTTAGGCCAGGGTCAAACGGACAGATCCAGAAGATTCTTTTGAAGTGGTAATAGGAGCATTACAGGATCAGCTGTCGTTTAGCATATTTTTACTCGACACCTTAAATAAGAGATTCCTTTCACCCGAATTTGGCCTATATAGGAACAACGATCTCTATAAACAGGTTTAGAAAACATTTGACTCATACTCTTAACTTACTAAGATTTAAGCTTACGATAGAGATTAAGGGCCTCTTCAATGGTATGGAGAGCAATACCGGCGTGCGGACGCATTCCGAACGCCTGATGTATCGCTTCCTACTGGCCACGGTTTCGTAGTCGCCGTTTTGATTGTCCATGTCATGTCTTACAGCCTTGAGAGTGTACACAAAGCATTGAACGGGAGTTATGATGTCAGCCTTTTGATATTCAACGCGTATCATCATGATACAGATAATTGTTTTCTACATTCATATGCGGTCCGATCCTCCATGTTAGCTAAAAAAAATTTTGTTAACTGCATATTTAACCTGTAAACTCTCTCCAATGCCGTTAACTGTCCCGCAAAGTCGTTCCTGAGAAAAAAAAAGTGACTTTAAAATATCGTCAAATTTAGCCCCGACATCATGCGTATACACCTCCTTATGTACATAGCGATTATGTAATTCTGCATGTATATCTTTAGGTAATCCTCTCTCTCTCTCTCTCTCTCTCTCTACATATACATATACATACGTTTGTGTGCACGTATGTGTGTGAGTGTATCTGTCTGTCTATCTGTCTAACTAAACTCGTATACACATACTATTGAAACGTTTGTGTATATAGTGTTCACTTCTTGCTTTTTCTTTTTCTATTTCGAGATTAACTCTAGCCACGATGTTACTTGTTTGATACTTCTGATCACTGACATTTGTGCCTCTTTATCAAGAATTTTTTGTAAAACACAAGTGGACAGAATTCTCTTAAAAAGCTTTTTCAAATATTAGCTGATTATAAAATATATAAAAATACACATCACTAAACATCTAAATCAAACTCAAATATTTCAATCGAATTACGGTTATTTCAAAAACTAATTAAAATGATATTATCTCAAATGAACTATACGCTAACAAGCAAAAATCTAATAACATATTTATTAACAGTGTATACTTTTTGTATTATAAATTTTTGTTTTCTTTTGTTTTCCTTTTAAATTTCACCTCATAAAACGAGGCAAAATAAATGTGTATGAGTTTCGTGTATCACTTACATTTTTGCTCGAAACTTCAACATTAACGTAAGTTATTAAAATAAGTATATTGATCAGACAGAACCGTTACTGCATCGCACCAAATGCCTACCGGTATTTTTCCGGCTATTTACGTAATTTACGTACAAATTCCGCTGAGGTCACCTTTGAAGTTCATCGGTGCAAATCAGTGAAAAGCCCCTAAACTTGCAGCATTTCTGCAAAGATCAAGAAAGCAGTGATTTGGCAGAATTTTTAGCAATCCGTGCAAATACTTAGCAGCATTTCGTTCGTCTTTACGTCCTGAGTTCAAATTCCGCTGAAGTTGAATTTGCCTCCCCACCATCCTTTTGGGTTGACTAGAGTAGATGTAATCGAGTAGTTCTCTTCCTCAAAATTTCAAGTTTTGTGTCTACAGAAGAAAGGATAGTAAATATTATTATTATTATTATTATTATTATTATTATTATATTATTATTATTATTATTATCATTATTAAGGCAGTGAGCTGACACACGCTGGACGGAATGCTTAGCGTTATTTCGATACGTTGAGTTCATAGTCCCCCGAAGTCGGGAGAATATGCTTCTAAAGCTGAAGATGTACTATAGTGTCAGCTTTTCACTACTAGTGAACTAATGTAACACTTCTTATTTTTCGAGCACCTTCCGGAGTATTCGAGCGGTTCCAAGCAGTGCTGTTTTCTGCAAGTGCTCCACCCTTATTGCAGCCTCTATTTGTTCCTCGTCCTTATTGCAGCCCCTATTTGTTCCACGTACAATTATTATTATTATTATTATTATTATTATTATATTATTATATTATTATTATTATCATGGCGGTGAGCTGGCAGAATCGCTAGCACGCCGGGTAAAATGATCAGCGGTATTTTGTTCGTCTTTACGTTCAGAGTTCAAATTCTGCCGATGCAGACCTTGTCTTTCCTCATATCGGGGTCGATTAAATAAGTACCAGTTACGCACTGGAGTTGATGTAATCGACTTAATCCCTTCCCCCAAATTTGAGGCCTTGTGTTTCCAGTAGAGAGGATTATTATTATTATTATTATTATTATTAGTAGTAGTAGTAGTAGTAGTAGTAGTAGTAGTAGTAGTAGTAGCAGCAGCAGCAGCAGTAGTAGTGGTAGGAGTAGTGGTGGTGATGTCGTCGCGGTCGTTATAAAATATTATTACTATATCTGATATAAGCTCGGTTTAATAATATTCACTAATAATTAAATATTTCAGTTTCATCAATCTATATTCTGTATCTAAACGCTTCTGAAATCGTCTTTGAAGTCTACCACTTACTAGTGGCTAAAATATATACTAGTAATAAATCACTGTAAATTCAAGAGACTGACTGAATTTACCATTTAGTTAGTGATATCCATCTATTAAGACATATGTAGCTTGTGTGCATAAGAGTTTTGTTGTTGTGGATCTTGTTAACTTAGTGGCTAATGATTCTCGAACAAGCCTATATGCACTAGCAATCCCTACTAGGATATATATATTTCTTTACTACCCACAAGGGGCTAAACACGGAGGGAACAGACAAGGACAGACAAACGGATGAAGTCGATTACATCAACCCCAGAGCGCAACTGGTACTTAATTTGTAGACCCCGAAAGGATGAAAGACAAAGTCGAATTTGAACCCAGAACGTAACGGCAGACGAAATACGGCTACGAATTTCGCCCGGCGAGCTAACGTTTCTGCCAAGCTCGCCGCCTTCTAGGATGTATTTTTAAGCATTACATACATACGTAGTACTACATGATTAAACGAATTATTCTTTTTTTCTAAGGCGTTCAGTTGAGATTTGTGTCGATTTAACTGCTGCTGCTGCTGTGTCCAGTGTTAATATTGCAGCCTTCGATAGCTCGTATAGTTTCATAGAACAAAATATATGAGTAGCAATACCCTGGAAATAACAATGGTTTTCTGTTACATAATTAAATAATATTGTGTTGCTGTACATTAATATGGCGGTTTACTTAAGATGTCAAAGATAGTGAATTGTAATTATTTGTCATGCTTTTATTGGCTGAAACACTGATTTATTCATAGTTCTATACAAAAGAAACTTGACATTTCTTCTTTTCCAATATTTCACTTCGGTTGTTACGGCGGCAGTTGCTGCTGTTCTGTTTACAATAATTTGAAGAGCTTTTAAAAAGTAAAATTCTTGAGATCACTTTACCTGTTGAAGCAACCGTTAAAGAGCATGTTAAACATTCTGATACCTCTCTATATGAGTGATTTGTATACATTTACGACTATCATATTCAAATTCCGTTAATTTTCATATATTCAATATTGATAGGGCATCAGTAAAATTGAGATTGTTTCGGCTAATTTCATGAACAATACCGGAAACAAGAGGAGATATATTCAAAATAGATGATTCATAGGTCCATTATATTGGTGGCTTTATGATACGTGTTTTCAAATCGAGTTTTTCGATACGAAAAAGGTTTAATGTTACCGTACAGAGCACCCCTAGTTTAATGTTACCGTACAGAGTACCCATGCATTTCACGTGACTGTGTGACAAGTAACTAGCTTCCCAACCACATGGGTTCGGGTTCAATCTCACAGCGTGGTACCTTTCAGCAAACGTCTTCTGCTATAACCTTGGGCTAGTAAACGGAAACTGAACTACTTGGTAAGATTATTAATTATAAATTTATTAATTAATTTTACCCTTTATTATTGTTGATAATATAATTCGCTCCCTGATAGTAAACTGCAGTTTCTGCGGGATTACTCGTAACGCACGCGGGTGATTGGGAGAGGGTGCGGGCCTTAAGTCGTCTGTATGAATTCGGAAGTACTGGTTTTTGGGATATTAATTTTATTCGATGGCACTTGGCCGAATAGATATCTTGATTACTAGTGCTCTCACATTTATTATTGAAATACTATATTGATGACGGAAATAAGGTATGAGAAATCTTACATATCTTTAATCTAGAAACGCATATATAGTTAATCAAAGCCGGGTGGATTCGTTATTTTTCCTCTTTGCCTGTGAGAGTTGAGAGTATTGATGTCTGGGAGATATCTTACGATAGTAGAATAGTATTTAACTGCTATTTCTAAATTTCGGTATGTGGTGAAACAATTTTGCTAAACCTGAATTATAATTATGTTTATAATTATAATAATTTTTGTATAAATTTACCGATAATGGTTCTTTTAACATACGGAACTACTTGGTAAGATTATTAATTATAAATTGATTAATTAATTTTACCCTTTATTAGTATTGATATATATATATATATATAAGTGAGAGAGATTATAAATATATATATATGTATTGTAGTATTTCAGTTTGGTCACTGTCTTTTTTGTTAAATAAACACACGCACTATATTCATTTGTCCATTGCTGTTCTTATTCTAACTCATGTCCATTGTCCGATCAACGATCATGAGTTAAAATGTAACAATAATAAACGAGTGAAGAACGAATATATAGTCCGTGTTTTTATTTGGCAAAAACAATATGACCATCGCGAAATACAGCAATATCTGTTTCAACATACGACTTCACACCAGGAATCTTGAAACACAAATACATGAACGTATGTGTGTGCGTGTGTGCGTATGTGTATGTGTGAGTGTGTGCGTGCGTGCATGTATGTGTGCATGTGTGCATGTGCGTGTGCGTGTGTGTGTAATCGTAAGATCCAAGGGTCAAGTAACTTCTTTTGATTAAGGTACTTTTGACCCAACGTGTAGCTAACAAATTATCCCATGTTTGGATAATTACTAATTTCGAGGTTCTACTAGCTATGAAATATACGTGTGTGTGTGTATAGATATATATGTGTATGTGTGTCTTTTTATCTGCGTTTGTCCACCACCACCGCTTGACAACCGATATTGGTGTGTTTACATCTCCATAATTTAACGGTTGGACATAAGAAACCGATATAATAAGTACTAGACTTGATAAAATAAGCTCTGAGGTCGTTTCTACGGCGAAAACCTGTCACGGCGAAGCCCTACTACGTCTATAGTCAAATAACTGAAAGAAATAAAGGATTGTGTGTGTGTGTGTGTGTGTGTGTGTGTGTGTGTGTGTGTGAGTGTGTGTGTGTGTGTGTGAAGGCACATGGCTCCGTGGTTAGAGCGTCGAGCTTACGATCGTGAGTTTGTGAGTTCGATTCCCGGATCGGGCGGCGCGTTGTGCGCTTGAGCAAGACACTTTATTTCACGTTGCTCCAGTTCACTCGGCAGTAGAAAAGAGTTGCTATGTCATTGGTGCCAAGCTGTATCGGCCTTTGCTTTTCCTTTGGAAAAGCAGTGACATGGAGAGAGAGGGCTGGTATGTATGGGCGACTGCTAGCCTTCCATAAACAACCTTGCCCGGACTTCTACCTTGGAGGGTAGCATTCTAGGTGCAATCCCATACTCATTCATAGGGTCACCCCCTATATATATTTATATATATACCTCTGGTTATCCTGGTGGCTTAATTTGATTTTAATCACCCTATTTTGAATTGTATGGATAATACCGTACTAAATTCTGGTGCCTCATCTTAAGTACCATATTCATCTGAGATAAAAATATTTGGGTTTTTAAGGCTGGAGAGTGCGAAAATGTGTGTATGTGTGTATTTGCGTGTGGTAGTAGCTGTGTGTGTGAGTGTGTGGTAGTATCTGTGCGTGTGTCGTAGTATCTGTGTGTGTGAGTGTGTGTGATAGTATCTGTGTGCGTGTAAGGAAATGGTGCCGATAGGTTAGCGCAGTAAGATTTGGTGAGTGCGTTGGTGTTACTGTGTGTGTTAAGCTTTGTGTGTGTGCATGTGTGTGTGTGCTTTTATGTGTATGTGTGAATGTGTGAGTGGTGAGATGACAAGTGTGTGAATGCTTGGTGTCGCTGTCCCTGTACGTATACGTGTGTTTGCGCGTGTGTGTGTATTGGTGTGAAAGGTGACGTAACAAATGCGTGAGTAGGTTGGTGTTACTGTATGTGTACGTATGTGTATGAGAGCGTGTGTAAGAGTGTATATGTTTGCGTGGGTGGTGGTGGTGGGGTGAGAGGCGAGGGGACAAGTGTGTGAGTGCTTTGATGCTGCTGCGTGTATATGTATGTGTTTGTGTGTGTATGTATAAGTGTTGGTGAGTGCATGTTTACGGGTGTATGTATATATGCGCGCGATGTATGTTTACGTATATGCGTCCATTTATGTCTGCGCATAAGTGCGTATGTAGGGGTGTGTGTGTGTGTATGTGTGTGAAGGATATTTTTTACATGCCAGGATATGGAAACGTATGTGTGTGTGCACGTGTATGTGTGAGTGTGTACGTGTGTCTATGTGTGTGCGGTAGATATGTATGTTATATGTGGAGAGTGCAAGCTATGCATATGTGTGTGAGTGGATGTGTGCGTTGATGAATTAAAAATAAAAAAATAATTTAAATTAAATCAAAAATTAAAATTTAATTCATAAAACATTTAAAATATTTAACAAATTAAAAAAACATGTGGAAGTTGTTACTAGACGGTGGGGGTTGTTGAGTCCAAATGGTATATGGGTTTGAAGAGAGAATTTGTAGAGAATTTGTTGAAGGTTAAAACTGGTGGTGATGGTGGTGGAACTTTAGATGTCGAAGTGAACTCTCAGAACTGTAGTGTACTACGAAGACAAAAACTGAAAATCCTGCTTATAAAATATATTTCATACTTTTTAAATGTTCTGCATTATGTTTACAACAGCAAAATAAAAGACGTTATAGAGTCAGAGAGAGAGAGAGAGCTACAAAAACAGCAACAAAAAATAAAGAGGGATGAACAGGTTCAATGAATATACAGATAAATGATATAATGAGATAGAGCTACAGCAAGAAAACACACACACACATACATACATACACAAATACACGGATACACACGAACATACACACATATACCTACAGAGGGATATACATGTACACACATATACATATATACATATACGTATATGTGTGTGTGTGTACATATATATTTATATATATATATATATATATATATATATATATAATATATATATATATACACACACTCACATATTCATGGATGTACGCCCAGTTGTATAAAGACAGTGATAAGGTGAAAACAAATGATAGATGGACACAAAGTAAGAAAGAGAGGCAAGCAAACACAGAAACAAACAGACAGATACATACATACATACATACATACATACATACATACATACATACATACGTATGTACGTACGTGCATACAGTTATACATACATAGACACTGAGTTATAAGTGTAAGTGTGTATGTATGTATTCATATACACACGTATGTGTATGTACATATATATATGCTTATATATATATATACACATATATATATATGTATATATATATGTATATATATACACACACACATATGTATGTTTGCATGTGTGAGAATTAGAGGTTGAGAGAAAGATTAACAGAGAGAGAGAGAGAGAGAGAATAATAGGGAAAGCGAAGGAGCGTGAGTGATCTAAATAAAATAGAATCTGAATGAAATTTCAATTTATTGAGCAAACTTCAATATTTGAATTAATATCCAAACAGAGAAGCACAAAATACATAAACAAAATTATCAAGTCGTTTTGTTTTAAATTTACGACATTTTCCATTTGTTTCTTATCAATTCTCATCTAATCTATTGTTTCATTTTGATCACTGAGCATCTAGCTATTCATAGATTAAATCCTGTAATCAACAGAATACTGAAATTCTTGTTATTATTGTTATTATAGTGTTTTTTTTTATTATTGCCATTGTTGTTAATATTATTATTAGTATTATTATTATTATTTCGAAATGCCGTTGGAGCGAAGTAGTCAACACATTCGCTTCCAATAATCATTGTATGTAGGCTAAGGAATGACAATATTACCATCCCCTTCATTACTACCCCCTCTACTTTCACCAATAACATCACCGCATCTACTAAGAACAACAATAAAACCAGGAAACGCAATAACAATAATTATAATTATGATTATAATCATTATTATGCCACTATCATTATTATATTATTTTAATATCTTGATGAAGTGTTGCTATGGCAGTAGTGAAAATACATGATGATATTTCTGATAAGTCATGCGATTTGATAACAATTCCTTCCAAATATGTAAATCAATTATATAGATCCTACTAAATAATGATGTGAATTTTACAACTACGATAAGCTATCATCATCTAATGCTACACAAATAATAAACATGTAGATATAAAGTGATATATTTCAGGATGCATCGCTTGAGGAAGGCGAGAAAGATGAGCACAAAGAGGAGGTTCATCAGTTTTGAAAGAACAATAGAAACTCTAAGTCATGTATTGAGTACTTCTGTTTGTGAACAAGACCAAAAAAAAAAGCACTTGCCAACCCACACACATGAATGGGCTGGATATACATGCATATAAGGTAGATAGATAGATAGATACATACATACATGCATACACAGATAGACGGCCAGACAGACCGACAGACGGACGGACAGGCAGAGAGACGGACAGATAGATAGATAGATAGATAGATAGATAGATAGATAGATAGATAGATATAGATAGATAGATAGATAGATAGATAGATAGATAGAGATATATATGTATGTATGCTTGCATGCCAGTATGTATGGTTGCATATATAATTTATATACATAAAGAGACATATGTGTACTCGTAAACACTCACACAAAAATCCATATACATGTATACATATGTAAATGTGTACAGACACTCACTGACACGCCCACATATATATATACGCATACGTCTATACACAGATAAACACCCACACGCTGTTATACCACATACTACACATGTAAATATATGCATACGTATATGCATCCATGGATACATACATATAAGCATATAGAATTCAAATACTGTTTGATATCCCCCAGACAACATCTATTAAGTTGTCAAGAAAGTTCTTGCGGTTTTAACCTTTATATTCAGATGCACATATCTCGGCTTAAGCAAAACTTTATTAATGGAAATAAACACCATCAGAATCAACACGTTTTTGCCTACGCGAAACAAGTTTATTTATGCCAGTAGCGTAAAAATCCTGCGTCCTGGTGGCGATGAAGTCGTTGAAGGCGTGTTTGGCATCGTCTTGGTTTTTGAAGCATTTCTCACGCAGGAAGTTGTCGAAATGCTTGAAAAAGTGGTAGTCAGTAGGCGAGAGGTCTGGTGAGTATGGCGAATGAGGCAGAGGTTCGTAACACAATTCGTTCAACTTCTACAGGGTCAGTTGTGCGACGTGCGGCCGAGCGTTGTCGTGGAGAAGAATTGCTCCTTTTGTTATTGACCATAGCTGGCTGTTATAGTCGGAGTTTCTTATGCATTTCATCCATTTGCTGACAATGACCGTAATGGTTTCGCCTGGATCCAAAAAAACTGTGATGGATGAGACAGTCCGCAGACCACCAAGCAGTCACCATGATCTTCTTTTGGTGCAACTTTGACTTCGGGAAGTGCTGTGGAGCTTCGTCGACGTCCAACCCCAGAGCTGAGTGTCGCCGGTTGTCGTAAAGAATTCACTTTTCATCGCAAGTCACAATCCGACCGAGAAACGGGTCGTTCTTGTTGCGTAAAAGAAGGGAAGATGACACTTCAAATCGGTGTTTTATTTAGTTGTCGTTCAATTCGTGCGACACTCATTTCTCAAGTATTTTTGTTTTCCCAATCTCTTTCGAGTGGTTGGAAATTGTCGTACACGTTATGTCTAATTCAGAAGCAAGCTCTCGAACAGTTGTGCGTAGATTGGCTTTCACTAAGGTTCTAAGTTGATCGTTGTCAACATCCGATGGTTGACTACTACGCTTATCATCTTCAAGACTCTCGTCACCGCTACGAAAGTCCTTGAACCACGATTGTGCTGTATGTTTATTAGAGGTTCCTGGGCCAAACATATCGTTGATATCGCGAGCTGTTTCAGCAGCTTTTCAGCCTAGTTTAAACTGGAATAAGAAAGTTGTGCGAATTTGCGTTTTGTCCATGTTGTATTAAACGTCGGGAAAAATGGCCTAATTATTAAAAAAAAATTAACACGATTAGATAGAGCGAAAAACGGGCTTTCAAATGATATATAAAGTCAAAGTAATTAAATGAAAATTAATTTGAAAATACATCATTTAAAACAAAAATTTAAAATTCCACAAGAACTTTCCTGACAAGTAAGTAGTAGCAAAAATAAATACATCAACCAAATGCGCAAATTGAAGTGAATATCATCGTGTGGCTCGTTCGTGAAATCCTCAAGTAATACTTTCCATATCCCTTCTGATACGAAATCAGCGGAGCAAGTCTCTCACTGAGGATCCCACTAAAACAATTTATATGTATATAATGAAATGTTAGCGCCAAGCAGTCTTCAGGCATAAGCAAAATTTAGGTTGAAAACACTCCGTTTGTTCAGTGTCGCAATCTATCAGGAATCCCAGACATCGAGTTTTCTCAAGTTTTTTTTTATTCTTTCTATAGGGTATACATAGGAGATGCAACTTTGAACAAACTTATAAAGCAATAGCTTTATGAAGAAGTCAGTCAACAGCGTTGACTGATTTGCGATGGTAGATCAAGGAAAATAACGAATGCAAAACTTCAAAGCAAATCATTTAAAATTCTTTTTTTAAATGATTTGCTTTGAAGTTTTGTATTCGGTAAAATTTTGTTTATTTTAGTAGTTTTGACCGCATTGGTCCCTCTTAGCGTATGGTATCTACGAATAGTAGTAACCTCAATATAATATAAATAAATATTTTCAAAGTGGAAAAATTTACAGATTTTTTCTCTTACGAGGCTTTTCACGCTAACTACTGATAATTTCTTTTAAAGATTTTATCCTCAATTGTTAATATATATATATATATATATATATATATATATATACACCATTGGGTGTCGTTAGGGATTGGACAGAACGTGGTCGGTACACGTATGAGGTTATACCTGATTTAATCAGCTTAACTCTAATTATTACCCTTGTGTGTCTGCTCAGTAACATGTCTTTATGTAAAAATCATATTTCCAATATAACAGCTATATATGGACACGCCAATATGGAAGAACTCTAGTTCAACCGATAAAATATGCGTGAATGATTGTACGTATACATACATATAGATAGATAGATAGATAGATAGATATAGATAGATAGATATAGATAGATAGATAGATAGATAGATAGATAGATAGATAGATAGATAGATATGCAAAGTACAGATACTCAAGCACAATTTATATGTGTGTGTGTGTATATATATAGGTGTGTGTGTGATAATATACATATATATGCATATAGGTAGATATATATGCATGTGTACAAACATGCAAGCATAATTTATAAGTATGTGTATGTGTGTGTGTATAGAGAGAGAGATATGCATATATATATATATATATATATATATAGGTAGATGAATAGGCATATGTGCGCGTGCATATATATATTTTTATATATAGGGAGAGAGAGAGGAAGATAGATAGATAGATAAATGTATATATTGTATATATATATATATATATATATATATATATATATATATACACATATATATACGTACATGTATATGTATATATATGTTTTCGTAAGTATCTCTGTTTGCACGTTCACGTGTCTCGTTCATTTTTCTCTGCTACCCTTTATGTATGTAATTGAGAAGTCAGCCATAATAGTTGTGAGATTCCCCAGAGTAAACAGAATCAAACACTAATTTTTGCACTTACATCTAAGATGACAAGAACACAATATTTGTTGATTTTTCCCCTCACCCTTTGTAATTAGCAATAAAAATTTCCCCTAAACTAATTATTATCTATATTTAATTTCAAAGTGTTTGAAAACATGAACTAATGTTGTCCATAACATTGGAGATTATTATCGAGTTAAGTGAAGTGTATTTGTTGCAACACGTAAAAGTTTCTCCACTCATAATCTAATCACTATACTTAGTTTTTATTCTTGATTCTCTTCAAAGCTGCTTTTTTAATATGTTTTTCCCATATGTCTTACTCAAGAGGGCTTTGAAAAGAAATCAGAATATCGTAAACCTCCAATCTGTTTTGTCTGTACTGTATAAGAATCAGTTGAAATTGTACAAAATATTTTTTACGATGATACGATAATGATTTAGCAGATTTTGTCAATAATCTCCGTAAGTATGTACATAACATCATCGCTAATAAATATAGGCATCTTAAGTTGGCGAGCTGGCAGAAACGTTAGCACGCCGGGCGAAATGCGTAGCCGTATTTCGTCTGCCGTTACGCTCTGAGTTCAAATTCCGCCGAGGTCGACTTTGCCTTTCATCCCTTTCGGGGTTGATAAATTAAGTACCAGTTACGCACTGGGGTCGATCTAATCAACTTAATCCGTTTGTCTGTCCTTGTTTGTCCTCTCTGTGTTTAGCCCCTTGTGGGTAGTAAAGAAATTGAAATAGGTATTTCGTCTCTCGTTACGTCCTGAGTTCAAATTCCGCTGAGGTCAACTTTGCCTTTCAACCTTTCGGGGTCGAAAAATTAAGTACCAGTTATGCACTGTGGTCGGTGTAATCGACTTAATCCCTTTGTTTGTTCTTGTTTATCCCCTCTGTGTTTAGTCCCTTGTGGGAAATAAGTAAATAAGGTGACGAGCTGGGAGAAATGTTAGCACGCTGGGCGAAATACTTAGAAGTATTCCATCTGTCTTTAGGTTCTGAGATCAAATTCCGCCGAGGTCGATTTGCCATTCATCCTTTCGAAGTCGATAAATTAAGTATCAGTTGCGTACATGGGGAGCGGTCGATCTACTCGACTGCCCCGCCTCCTCCAAAATTTCGGATCTAGTGCCTATAGTAGAAAAGAATAAATATATGCCTTTAAATGAACAAGAATGGGCTAGTCGTTAGGGTGTAATACCGAAGATCACAAACTTGACGTTTCGAACCCCGGACCGGATGGTACATTGCGTTGTTGAGTAAAACACATAATTTCACATTTCACGTTACTTTCTATCACCTCGATAACTGACGTGTGAGACACCATGCACCTATACAGGCCACGTCGATTCAATGAAGTGAGTTCAAGTATGGTGCAAAAATTTCATTATAAATCAATGAACTGCACAGGTTGTTCAGCAAGAAATTGTGGAATCGTCTTTCTCAGATTTCATAGACGACATAAAGCATATATATGTACATACGAAGCTACATATGTTTCATAACTAGCAGAACCTCAAAAGTAGGAATCACCCAAACGAGGGTGTGTGTGATTAACAACGGTTGATGTGGTATTGATAACAAAATGTAACATTTTCCCCGATTTAAAAGTGGATATTGTGCTACAATGCAAAATACTGCGTTATTTACGATGAGAGAACCTCATATGAATCTGTGGTGCACATAAGCACGCGTGATTATATGGCTAATGGGAAATAATAGTCCGCTACCGCCACCGGAACAACCATATATAGTTCATAAAAGCGTGTTTACGTGCGCCAGACCACGTATATTTGGGCGTCTGTACATCCATATCTTCTAACGGTTATATGTAATAATTTTTTCGGTGTATTGTGTATTTGTTTCTTTTGGTATCTGATATTTGTTATTGGTCTGCTATAAGAATGAAGCAGTAGCCCTTAATTTACTATTTCTATCAACGAAGATGGCATGAAATAAAGAATTGTGCGGGATCTTTTCCATTTCAACGGCAGATCGAGAAATTAATTTTTGTAACTAAACACTTTCAAACTTCGGACACTGGTAGAATGTATCATATAAAATATCTTTTACTCTTAGTTTTGTTGAGAAAAGTTTCTATTTTTAAAGTTATTTCGTGTTAAAGTTGTCGTATTTCGGTAATTTCAACCAATCAATGACGTGTATTCAACGGAATAAAATTACTGCTGTTGCTTGTCAACAACAACTTCCGGCGGTGTATATTTCGTTTGTCACTGTTATTTATGACTTATTTCATCCCATTTAAGTTCGGATGAATAAACGAGTGTATCTGAAGTATGTTTACTTCATGTCACCACCAAAATCATTCGTGCATTTCTACTGCTTTTAGTTTTTTTCTTTTTTCCTGTTTTTCAGCTACTATTTTCGGAAACCCTAACTATAACCCTAAAACCTTAACCCTAATCCTAACACCCTCACCCCAACCCTAAAACCCCAAAGCTAAAACCAGTACAAACGCACGAACGATGTCATAAATAACAGTGGCAAACGAAATATACACCGCCGGACAGATTTTGCTAGCAAAAACTGTCCGATGAACGGCAACGGGAAACTCAGAGTAACAGGTTTTGTTGAATTTTCTGCTGCTTTAAATAAAGTATATATATATATATATATATATATATATATATATGTAAATGTGTTCTTGAGCAAGGCACTTTATTTCACGTTGCTTCAGTTCACTCAGCTGTAGAAATGAGTTGCGACGTCACTGGTGCCAAGCTGTATCGACCTTTGTCTTTCCCTTGGATAATACTGGTGGCGTGGAGAGGGGAGGCTGGTATGTATGGGCGACTGCTGGTCTTCCATAAACAACCTCGCCCGGACTTGTGTCTAGGAGGGTAACTTTCTAGGTGCAATCCATGGTCTATGTCGTGACCGAAGGGGGTCTCCGAGTCTCCGATATATATATACAGTTTAAAAGTGTACAAAAAACAAACAATAACAGGAAGATAGATGAGGGGCCAACAAAGTGTATTAGGTTGAAGCTCAGGGAAAATGGAAAAGTCTTTGGCGCTTTGAGTCTACATTCTCTACAGAAAGGAGTGAGGAGAGAATCAGACGGATTAATTTTAAAAAATAAAAACTGGGAGAAAAAAAATGTATCTGGATTAAGCTTTGCACACATCGAAATTATAGGCACAGAATTTATGTATATATATGCATGTATCTATGTATGTGTATATGGCATAACATCGTGGCTCAGCTATAGGTTTTAATTTACATTAAGGCATAGAATTAAACACAGAGTCTTTATAAGCATAGATATTTGCTATATTACTCAGCCCAAAGCTATAAAGTGTTCTACTACACCTTGGAAATATTCTATTGCAGACAAATATAACCAAAATTATATTACATATGTTTGCTATCCACAAGAAAAAAATCATGTTTCATTCCCTTTCACAATATTTGAATATTCGTCCAATGAATTAATATATTCTATATCAATATCTCTACCCATAAAACGTTAAGTTATTGAAATAATAGGCATGTCACAGTACAATACAAGTACACTCTATAACCATCCGCCAGTAACATGAGCAATGCTTTGCTGTTTTACGTATCTCTGTGGTTTCGAGCAAACACAGACACCTTCTTGGCTCGCTTGTTCGTGACCCTGTCGAACGCCAAGAAACTAGTAGAAAATGGCTGCACTAGTAACTGGGTGATACACATTACAGCTGGCTTTAGAAAAGCTACGTAAAATAAAATGCTTTGCCCTTACAACACAGACCCGCTGCTAGGTCAGGAACCGAACCAATGTTCTTGTAATTATGAGCCGGACACCTTCTGATGTTACTGCAGAAATATCGTTGGTAAAGGTAAAACAAAACAATACACAAATTCAAAATTACATGGTTCATTATATTTGAACGATATATATTTCTTTACTATCCTCTTTCTTTATTTCTTTTTTTTTTCTACAGGGCTAATCACAAAGGAGACAAACAAGGACAGGCAAACGGATTAAGTCGATTACACGACCCCAATGCGTAACTGGTACTTAATTTACCGACCCCGAAAAGATAAAAGGCAAAGTCGACCTCGACGGAATTTGAACTCGGAACGTAACGACAGACGAAATACAACTACGCATTTCGCCCGGCGTGCTAACGTTTCTGCCAGCTCGCTGCTTTTTATATTTGGACGATATAACCAAACATTATTTCGATTATGTGACACCTAGATAAGGAATTACATGGAATTTAGTAACAAGAATATACACGCTTGTATTGTCTACGAATTCCAAGAACGATTTTAGAAAACACACTATGTCATGTAATTTAGTGCTTATACTTTCTTTGCACAGCTGTTGTTTATGTTGTTTAATCCAAGGGCAATTCTTACTGAGCTTTACTTATGAAATGAGTTCTAGCCCTTGTGTTCGTACCTATTAACATATCACAGACAACAATATCGGATGCATCTTTCTTTATCTGACATTGAAGAAGGAAATAGCCACCTGACATATAGGGGAAATCTTGCGATTTGCATCAGGTTAATTGAATGCAAAAGCCTAGCACTTTGGTTTGTTGGTTTCTATAACTATGCGTAAGAGTTATAGTAAATCCTCTTTACTACTTATAACGGAAAAGAAACTTCAAATCCTAGATTCAGCGTAGTTGAGGTACTATAGAACTGTGTGCATCACATTTCTCTGCAATTCATTTCAAGATTTGAAACAAGCACTGCAAGGTAACGAGACATTTGCCATTATTAAATTACTGTTGTTTTAAGTTACATGTTGTTTCAAGTTTGTTGTGATTATTTTCAGACAGTGGGCCCGTGTTATTTGAGTGTTATCTTAATCACAGACTCAATGGAAATCCGATGCACAAGGTACACACCACTACACCTGGTGATTTGTTGCTAAGAGATATAAGAAGAGAAAATCGCAAATAAAATCTGTAGAGTATAGTCTATTGTTTGTAATTGGCCAAGTATTTCCAAAAGTCATTTCCCAAGAGCTGCGTTAATTCAACAACACATTAAAATATACAGTTTAGGAATACAATGATTCGCCCAATTTGATTTGAAGTATTCTTTTATGAGCTAGTAATTTAATAGCTATCCATTTGGTCATTGTACTTGCAAATTTAATTGCAAATAGATTCGCCGTAATTTTAACTTTCCTGGTATTATAAATGTTACGACTTGAAATGCTGAGCTTTTTCCCTACAGATATCCACACATACTGAAATCCGATGTGCATTTATCACATTGAAACAAAATCAGTTTTTTTAATTATCCGTCGCGCTTTGGTCTGGAAGGAATGAAATTCAAGTTGAAGACGTAAAAATTTGGAAGAGAAAACCCAAATAACCTCGATATTTAATCTGGTGCTTGAGTTTTCCGACCACAATGCCTCACAATTTTTCTCACATTCACTCTCTTTCTATATATCTATAGTTTTATGGTAATCTAAATTTCTGACCTTTAAATTTGTTTCGAGTGCTTTATTTATATCAAAGTAAAAGACTGACTGTAAAATAGACTCCCTTTTATTTTGTTGCAACATAGAGCTAACAAAAACAATAATGATATCAATTAATTAGGAAACATAAAATCTGGAACGCAAGGAAACTTTTGTTGAACTGAGTCGGTGAGGAAAAACCAAATTCTGACATAAACTAATAAGTGTGATATATAAAGTCAGCGGTTGCTATCGAGTAGACGAAGAAATTATGAGGACTAAAAATTCATGTAATTGAATGACATTTTTTTATCTTCTACAATCTTAGTATGTAAAATCTAAACTTACACTTACGAAATACTTGTTGCTGAGATGGTTGATCCCAGAATCTTCTGGCATTGACTTGTTTCTCTCTAATATCGGAATTGTAAGAAACTGGTCAATATAACTATGAAATATTGAATGAAACCACATATAATATCAAAGTAAGTTTGAAAGTGGACTGAGGCAACCACCCTAAATGATGAAGTTTGGTTCACGAAATAGAAATCACCTGAAGGATCGATCCCCATGCAAATCTTTCCATGTCAAATATATTACAATTGCACGAGTTGATATTTTACTATTCGTATTACTTATATACAATTGGCTGTATAGACATTATGCTGACATGACAATAATGGAGCCGACAGCCTGTCCAAGACTTGATTTGGCAATACACACATTTGTGTATCGTTACTTCTATCGTAGTGTGTAGTGTGGTTGTGATACAGATCCTAATCACATAATTCAACTTTCTAATTACTAGAAGTACTGAAAGAGTAAACAGAAAATACCGAAAACTGAACTTACAGGGTTTGTAGACGTGGAATAGACATTCCAATAAATCCAAGACAATAATCTATATACGAAGACAAAATGTTCAGTGGTACATAAAAGAGTTACTCTACTGAATAAACTCTAAATATCGCTAATATATATAATGGGACTCTCTTCTAGTTGGCACGCTTTGGGACCATAATTCGAACTCAGTGTTCGGTGATGTATCGATTTAGCCCTGTGTGATACTGTACAATATGGAACAATATTGATTTCTTTTATAAATTATGCACTCACCATTCCATGTGTAGAGGAATGCAAATGTATGTTGTGACGTTCATGACAACAAACGACAAATGTCTCTATAGTCAGCCAGCTGCAATTCAGATAAAATCAATAGCCATAATATAAAGCAAAGTTATTCATTCCATGAGTAATTTCCATGAACAAGATATTGCCATTATACGTTGTCAAATGGAAAAGAACAGCAACAATATAATAATAGAGTAAAGAACAAAAACAAGCGAATACAAATAATAAAATAACAATTATAATCATTACCATACAACTATTGTTGTTGTTGAAAATTTATTACAATGGCCCAAGTCTATAACTGCTATAGTGCACATGGGGGAGAGAACTGACTCATCTGCAGACTATAACTGATAAAAAAATAATCCTGTCAAAATGGGGGAGTGAAAAGCAACGTTGACCGCGCAGAGACTATTACTAGACAGAAAAAAGATAGATTTAAGTAATAAAGCATTGCATTTTGACCTGACATTTTGCAGATTAGCTCACCCAATATTTTGATTAACGAATATCGTATATATTGTAACTCGACATGCCAGAAATAGCAGATAAACCACGCACAGGTGTTGGAGAACAGGAAGAACACATTGAATATATTTGTGTGAAACAGATGGGATGACTGCGTCTGACTGGAATAACCTGCACGATATGTTAATCACCTATATTATCTTGGGAGTCTGGCAGAAACGTTTGCATGGCGGGCGAAATGCGTAGCCGTATTTCGTCTGCCGTTACGTTCTGAGTTCAAATTCCGCCGAGGTCGACTTTGCCTTTCATTCTTTCGGGGTCGATAAATTAAGTACCAGTTACGCACTGGGGTCGATATAATCGACTTAATACTTTGTCCCCTCTATGTTTAGCCCCTTGTGGGTAATAAAGAAAAATATATTATCTTGGGAGTCTAATACTGGCACAAATCCGTACATGTATTGAAATAATAGATTTTTATCATTGTATCAGGATTTGGGAATACTTGTGCAAATTTTGTGAAATATGTAGATATCATACTAATACACGAACATAAAGAACGCGATTAAATATTTTGCAAAGTAGTAACTCCTAGATTCTACTGCAGTATCAAACTGATAAAAGCTACTTTTATTTTTCTATTGAACTACCAAATAAATTATAGCTGCTATTATTTCTTCTTAATTACTTTTCTATGACAAGGCAGTGAGCTGACACAATCGTTAGCATGCCGGACAAAATGATTTGTGTCACTTCGTTCGTATTTATGTTCTGAGCTCAAATTCCGTCGAGGTCGACTTTACATTTCACCCTTTAGGGCCAGATGAAATAAGTACCAGTTAAGCAGTTGGGTTGATGTAATCCTCCAGAATTTCAGACCATGTACCTATAGTAGAGAGAAATAATTAGTTTTCTGTGACATGTAATTTTCATTACCCTTCACTATATTTACAGTAATGATGTCTAACATAAATATAAAACGCCGCACTTTTCTGGGGCCAACTGTCCGCTAACACGACTCCTTAAAATTAACTGGCAGTAATTTTATACATCCTGGAAGAATGAAATTTGAAGTTGCCCTCAGTGGAGTTTGCGTTGAGTACGTAAGGACCCACACCTAAATCACGTAGAGCATTTTCGTGCGGTACTCTATCGATTCTGCCGCGCACCATATATTATTCTTTGAGTCATAATATATGAGTATCGTATGACCAAGAGTTAATTAGGAGTGAGGTGAAACTTGACTGAACTTAGCTTCTTCTTTACATTGGTAATCTATTTTATCGATGTCACAAAGTAGCGAGCTGGCAGAAACGTTAGTACGCCGGGCGAAATGCGTAGCCGTAGTTCGTCTGCCGTTACGTTCTGAGATCAAATTCCACCGAGGTTGACTTTGCTTTCCATCCTTTCGGGGCCGATAAATTAAGTACTAGTAACGTACTGAGGTCAATGTAATCGACTTAATCCCTTTGTCTCTCCTTGTTTGTCTCCTCTGTGTTTAGCGCCGTGTGGGTAGTAAAGAAATAGGTATTTCGGCTACCGCTACGTTCTGAGTTCAAATTCCGCCGAGGTCGACTTTGCCTTTCATCCGTTCGGGGTCAATAAATAAGTACCAGTTACGCACTAGGGTCGATATAATCGACTTAATCCGTTAGTATGTCCTTGTTTGTCCTCTCTGTGTGTAGCCCCTTGTGGGCAGTAAATAAATATGTATTTCATCTGTACTTACGTCCTGAGTTCAAATTCTGCCAAAGTCGACTTTGCCTTTCATCCTTTTGGGGTTGATATACTAAGTACCAGTTGCGTTTTGGGGTCGATCTAATTGACTGACTCTTTCCCCTAACATTTCGGGCCTTGTACCTAGAGTAGAAAAGATTTTATCGATGCCACAACATTGAAAGTTAAAATCGACTTCAGCAAGATTTGAAATTATATAATTAAATAGTGTCAGATATTTTGTCACCACTCTTCCGATTCTCTCCTACTAAGCTCAGTATTATTCTTACCGAAATGACTACTAACATACTAAGTCTCCCATTTTCAGGAAGAGAAGTATTGCGTTCGAATCAGCTGTATTATTTTGGTGTAATTAATTTTATCGAAACTGAAATGATGACAAGAATATTCGTATGCGGTCGGATTTGAACATAAAGAGCTAGAACGAACTCTCTCAAGGCATTTCATAGTGATATTCTGCTAGAACCGCCATCTACTCAATTATCATTATAATGATGATAATTGTAAAAGATAATAGCAAGTTCAATAGCGGAGAAAGAGAAAATAACAATGATTATTGTTATCGTAATAGAAGCATTTCTTTTGATGTATTGTGTACCGAATAAATACGATTTCATACAGATACGTTAGTTAGAGTGTGGAGGTGGGTAGGTATTTTTGTGAGTATATGTGGCTTTATGGCAGATTTTGTACATAAGCAAGTATTATATGAGTTTGAAAATATAAATCGTGTTATGCATGATAGGCACATACACATATAATATCTCATTTAATTTCTCCTACAGTTTCTACTCTACGAAAACACACAAATATCATGCATGTAAATTAATGCAACTGTCAGTTTCTTTATATGCATATGTAAAAGTATTTATATATATATATATACATGAAACTGTACATATACAGTGTATTTGATGTCGCCTCCATTCTATGCTGCAAGCTCTGTCGTCCACCACATATATTACCAACCCTGGGCCAGACACTTCTTGTCCAACACACATTCGACCAAAACATCGCATTAGATTCCAGGTCACCCTTTAATTTTACTTCAGTTTACCCTTTAAATATATCCTTATGTCCATTTTCACAAACTTCTCTTTGTTTCTCAATGCATACATTTCAGTTTCAAGTTGTTTTTTTTTTCAAATGTTTTCATGGTCTCAACATAAGCCGTTCCAAATTTGTCTCTATCTCTTTCTTTCATCATTTGTCATTTATATCTTTTCGAACGTATCGTTTACAATAGTTCGGTTCAGCCTTATATATATATATATATATATATATACACTCAGATGGATGAGTTGTAGAGTGTGCATGTAGAACGTGCAACATGTAATGTGGTACGACATATTTCATGATAAGATTGTCAGTGGCTAAATCGTCTCTCTCACTAGGCTTGCCTGGTGACTATGACTGCTGGAAACAAAGCGCACCAAATTTAACACTGTCAAAAGAATATAAGTTCTCAATATAGTGTAAAAGTCTATAGCGCACTAATAACGAGACAGAAATTCCGAGTTACTATTCGAGTTGCTGATAGTGAGACACACCTTAATTCTATAGGAAAAGGCGATATCGCATCCACAGCTAAAATAAATAAATGGGTGGTCGTGGCGCTGCATCCATGGAAGGTAGGAAGACAAAGGGAGAATACAGCGTAATTACGAGTACAAGGAGACCAAACTTTCCAATTTTGTAAGTTTCACTATACAATTTCAATTTCCTGTAAGTCATATTTCAATATCAGCATATAGGTTCCATTAAACTTGAACTAGAGGTCATTCCCTTAAAATATAATTGACTGCTTAGAAAAGATATCTCTGAGCCTGGAAGGTGACGTGATAATTACGGCTACGATGCTTTTTATCATGCTTCCTGGTGATATTCTAGTTATAACAAACAGCCATAGAAAGGCAACACTTTTTTCTGTGCAACCAATGGATATACTGTAAATATGAACCAAATTGCCATCGAAGTACAGCTTGTGAAAAACAGAGCGCATAGTGAACAAGATATTTTATGATACACATGGTAAGATTCTCACGACAAAAACGCGTCATACCAAATATTTGATGGTGTAGGATTAAGCTGAATGCAAACAATAACAACTGACAAAACATCTACGTTTTCTTCGACCTGCAAGAGAGAAACAAATGCTCAAAAAGTTCACATTTGCTATTTTAAAAAAAAGGAATGACTTCTTAAAGAATTCAGCCTTTCCAGAGCCACTCTCATATCTCAGAGAGAGGCTTGATACAAACTAAAAAAACTAACGCGGAGCACACAGATGTTTGTTTTGCTTTTTGTGATGGTTACTGCTTGTGTGCGTTAACTCTGTACAGTTCAATTGATTTAGAGATTGCAAAACAGTTCGCACAGCTTTCAATGTGTGTCTTCCTGTTCGCACTAGATATTTAATTTAATGGGAGTTGGCAAAAGATCAGTGAGTATACAGCGGAGGAGCATGAGTTTCCTTTGATTTGCATTCGGATATATACATATATATTGATATACACATGCACAAATACACACAAGCATACATACCTTGTATGATGTATGTATCTATCAATCTATATCTAACTATCTAACATTTATATATATATATATATATATATATGTACGTAACTACATACATACACATATACATACAAACATACATACATACATACAATCATATACACAAGTACAAATATATGTATAGACAGATAGATATAAATAGATACAGATATGTGCATAAAGAAATAGGCAAGCTTGCGTATGCATATGTGTGTGCGTGTTTGTATGTGTATGTATATATTCACACATACATGTATACATGCATGCATTCAAGTATATACATGTATTTGAATGCACAAATGCATTGTATAGATGCATACATACACAAATGCATGTGTATACGTGTATGAAATATAATTATGTACATATGCACATGCATAAGCACATAGCGAGCAATATTTACATACAGCTACATACCTCTAAGTGCCATTGAAAACGTGTTTGGGAATAGGATCTGTGGTAGTATTTAAATAATATCATTATCCATTCATTATAGTTATCCTATTTTTGAAGTTATCTATTTATTTAATCAGTCGTTTGTTCGCTTCTTTATGTCATTATTTATTGTTAACACACAAACGTAATTATTATTAAAGCAACATATATATATATATATATATATATATATATATATATATATATATATATATATATATATAATATATATATATATATATATAGGTATATGTTTGCGCACATATTTGGACACATGTTTTTATATATGTATATATTACGTGTGTATGATATATATGAATATAAAACGAAATTTGTGTTTATAAACAAGTAAACCTGACGCTTTCGCAAATATAATTGAATGAAATACAAAAATAAGCGAATCCTGTGAAGCTATTTATATTTGTAGCTATTTGTTTATTACTATTATCATTATTATTATTATTATTATTATTATTATTATTATTATTATTATTATTATTATTATTATTCAAACTATTGTTTATTTTGTAGAAGCCTATATATTTATATTTCAAATTAGTGCCTACCTACACGTACATATAAACAAAGATTTATGATTGCGTTGTGTTCTGTGTGTGTGTGTATGTGTGTGTGTGTGTGTGTATGTGTGTGTGTGTGCGAGCGTCTGTGCGTGTCTGAGTCTGTTGTTGTTCTTGTATGTCTGTATATGTGCAGGCTTAATTTATAAAAACAGAATCACGCATACATTCATATAAATAGATATATAGGTACATAGACACGTACATGTACACGTACATAAATACACATATATATATGTATATATTTATCTATATATATTTATATTCCTTTATACATTTCTATGTATACATGTGTATATTTAAAGATATGTATAATACAACCTATATATACAACTATATACATGTGTGTGTGTGTATATATATATATTTTACGTGCGCGCGGTGTGTATGTTTAAATATATGTATAATACCAATTCATGCACCTCAGCAGACACACACATACATATTCAAACACATGTATACATCCAGACGTATATGTATATGTATTGATCAATACATATCCATGAGAGGTTTCCTACATATTGGACGTATCTTTCATGGAAGTTGTGTATTAAAATCTGATACAATTGTGCCTCCGTAAGTTCGAAATCAAGTAATTAAACGCATATCCTAGATTTGAAGATATAGAAGTTCTTCATTGAATATTATTCATGGTGGTAATATGATTAAGATTATCATCAAGTGTTTTTATGAGAGTGTGTGTATATATAACTGTGTGTGTCACTCACACTCTGTTCCTTTCATAATATGCGTGTATTTCTGTGTACTTATATGCGTGTTTGTATCTGTATATTTTTATATATGCCTGTACATGTGTGTGTGTGTGTATGTGTACGTGTTCTATACTTAGGAATGGTGTGATGACCCTATTTAATATCTTTCATACACAATTACTATGAAGCTCTTATTGATAAGTTTTTCCTCGTTTTACTCCAAAACTCCAGCGGAGAGCATAATTGAAGCGCTAGAATTCATGAATTCTATTTACCAAGAACGCAGCATTTTGATTATCAAAAGAGGTGACTTGAGAGAGAAAGATTCGCAGCAGTTGCGAGTTGAAAATTTATCTTTTCATAGAATTTATCGGTTTGTATGTCAGCAGGAGAATACATATGTTTCTAAAAGTATTTATGTAGCAATTTGAGAGAATATTACAGAGTTGGGTAGAAGGACTTGTGGTATTTGTCTCCACTCTCTATGCAATGAGAGCGTCTGTCCAAGTGTCTCGTTTGCTGAAGATAAGTTTGGATAATTGCTGGGCATGTGATGCCTGTTGCGGTAGAAATATCTGCTAGTACGATTCAGACAATTAGACTGTATTGTCAAATTTGGAAAATTCCTAATTGTTGTGATTACTTTCTTTTCTCATTTGGATTTTGTACCAGTTGCCATCAAGAAGTTGATCTATAGTCTCTGGAAGCGGATATAGGATCAATAAATCAGAGTTTCTCTTGTTTTGTGCGACTTTATTGTTGAAATATTTGCTAAGTTATTTCTCTTAGTTCAATTTCGTTTCATAGATAGATAGACAAAGAGAATACAGACAGACGGACGGACGGACGGACGAATGCACAAACGCACAGACGGATGGATGGACAGATGGATGGAAGGATGGATGGATGGATATATATATATATATATATAGAGAGAGAGAGAGATACATACATACATACATACATACATACATACATGGATGGATAGATAGACAGAGAGGCAGATATGTTTTATATTAAACTTCATTTGAATATACCGTTGTATGTTGAAGTTTACTTTAATGTAAAACATTACTTTATGATTATACTTTATTTTATTATACTGTATTTAATGTTCGTAACTATTAGCCAACATGCTTATTTGCTCCACTATAATGCAATCAATCAAACGGCATGAGTGCAATGAATGAATAATTTCCGGAAGTGTATTTTTTCTTGCCATCTTGTGATTTATACTGACACATGAATGCCGATATATCGGAAATATACTTTTCAAATGTACGCTCGTAAACGTAAATTTGAGTAATTTTACTTAGACAAAACAAATTCATAGTCATATCATATATTTGTGGACCTCGCAGTTAAATATGGGAAAGCATATGTAATATTAATAATGATTTCAAATTTTGTGACAAGGCCAGCGATTTTAGGGTAGGTTTAAGTCGCTCACGTTGACCCCAGGATAAAGCTGGTGACTAATGATTTTGCCTTGCGTGCTTACTGCATGCTGTTTTAAGTAAATGATATTGGTTTCAGATTTTGACCCAAGGTCACCAATTTAGGAGAGCGCAAGCTAAGTCGATTACATCGATCCCAGTGTTCAACTGTTATTTATTTTATCAACCTCGGTAGTATGAAATACAAACACTACCTTGGCGAAATTTGACCACATACATATATGCATACATACATATATACATTCATACATACATACATACATATATCATTTACATAACTATACAATTGAACGCCACGCATTCTCTTCCAAATAAGTTTTATCTTAATTCTGATGCGTACTGTATACGATCTTTTACTCTTTCGTTTTTCTCTCTCTCATTATTTACCTCCTCTTCTCACACTATTCTAGCCTATTACATTGTCACTCTCTCTCTCTCACGCCCCTTCCTTGCTCACGTGGCTCCCACGTGACCATCTGCCATTTTAATTTATTCTAACTTGTGTTTCTTTCTCACCTTTGTAGCTGGAACAAGGAAGACGTGTTCTTGTGTCTCCTGCCCAAGCTTGATTTATGTGTTCACCACTACAACCTCATTTAGGCTTATCAGACCTTCGTATTTGTTTTCACAGTCCTGTTTGTGTTACCAATTTTGACCCACCGCAAAATCCCAAATTTTATTTGATTTACTTTGCGGGAGCAACTGTTTTATCGAAAGCGTATATTGTTGTTAAAAGCTCGAAATACGAGAGTAGAAAAAACAGCCAACTGTTTGGTCGTTCTTTATGTTGTTTGTCTTGTTTTCTACTTCTGCCTTTCATTGTTCGAATAAATAGTTTGTATTCCATATACTCGTACTTCGTTTTTTTGTTGTACACGTTTAGTGCCGTCGTGTGCCCACGCATGCATACACACACACACACACACATATATATATATATATATATATGTATATATATACATATATATATATATATAGTTAATCCAAACAAGAAAGCACAAAAAAACACAACAACGCGAGGACGTGGAACAAATATAGTATTATTGGATGCTCAGGAAAGAAGGAAAGAAGGAGGGTTTAACGTTTCGAGCATATGTATGTATGTATGTATGTATGTATGCGTATTTTTTCAATGTTTATATATAACACGGATAAAGTAAATAAATATTTAGCAGGGTAGCAAAAATTCACATAAGTACCAAGGATGTAACAGCCTACTTATAAAGGTAGAAATTCCAGGTTTTGGTGAAATGTTTTTATATCACATAAATAAATAAAGGGAATTAAACGCAGGTGTTATTCAAATCTCTATACTTACGACAGATGTTTCGAGAAAACATCAGTATTATTCGAGAAAGAATAAAATGATGTAAAACAATGCAATCCTCTCAGAAAAAAAAGAAACAAACGCATCAATAAGTCATTTTAACCGAATGTGATTACTGCATATATGTCGAAATTATAAAGATTTCAATAACAACTGCGTTTAACTCCATATATATATATATATATATATTATATTGAGGGTACTACTACTATTCGTAGATACCAACACGCTAAGAGGGACCAATGCGGTCAAAACTACTAAAAATAAACAAAATTTTACCGAATGCAAAACTTCAAAACACATCATTTTAAAAAAAGAATTCAGTTACATATCACATGTGATTTTGCATTTAATGCAGAATATGCATTTCATGTTCGTCAGTGCAACAAACTCAAGAAATATAAGAAAAAACATAACATTACAAACTCGATAGCCAACCGTAGAATTCGTCGTAGCATGTACGAATGTTTATCCTTACATATCTATGAAAATGGCGGGCTTTTTCGCAATGCATTTCGGTAACAAATTGCCTAGTCGGAATAAAAATTCAGTATTGAACTATTCCAGTGAAAAATATAAATTAACAATTGAGGATAAAATCTTTAAAAGAAATTATCAGTAGTCAGCGTGAAAAACCTCGTAAGAGAAAAAATCCGTAAATTCTTCCTCTTTGAAAATATTCATTTATATTATATTGAGGGTACTACCACTATTCGGTAAAATTTTGTTTATTTTTAGTAGTTTTGACTGCATTGGTCCCTCTTAGCGTGTTGGTATCTACGAATAGTGGTAGTACCCTCAATATAATATAAATGAATATTTTCAAAGAGGAAGAATTTACGGATTTTTTCTCTTACGAGGTTTTTCACGCTGACTACTGATAATTTCTTTTAAAGATTTTATCCTCAATTGTTAATTTATATTTTTCACTGGAATAGTTCAATACTGAATTTTTATTCCGACTAGGCAATTTGTTACCGAAATGCATTGCGAAAAAGCCCGCCATTTTCATAGATATGTAAGGATAAACATTCGTACATGCTACGACGAATTCTACGGTTGGCTATCGAGTTTGTAATGTTATGTTTTTTCTTATATTTCTTGAGTTTGTTGCATTGACGAACATGAAATGCATATTCTGCATTTGGTATGTTTATGTCCCCGAAACTTAACGGTTTATCAAAAGAGATGGATAGAATAAGTATTAGGCTTACAAAGTATAAGCCCTGAGGTCGATTTCTTCGACTAAAGGTGCTACTGCATGCTCCAGCATGGCTGTATTCAAATGATTGAAACGTGTAAAAGAGTATATATATATATATATATATATATATAATTATTATTATTATTATTATTATTATTATTATTATTATTATTATTCAGTAGTATTATTTTTATAGCGTGCTTTCACTTCACTACCGAGCGCAGCCCTGTGTGCCTTGGGTATGTGCTGTGATTTGTTGTGATGCTCTGATGGTTATTGTATGGAAAGTGTTCTGCGTAGGATTTATACAGTGCCTAGTATTGCAATTTTCTGTATGTTATATGTGTTTGTAAGTCCTGGTGTTTTTGTTATGTATTTGTCTGAATATTTTTTTATCATGCCTAATGCACCTATTATGATAGGAATTGTTTCTGTTTTCAGGTTCCATATTCTAGTTATCTCTATTTCCAGGTCTTTGTATTTTGAGAGTTTCTCCATTTCTTTTAGAGACACGTTGTCATCTGCCGGTATTGATACATCAATTAGAAAGCATTTTTTTCTGCATGATCTCTGACAACTATATCTGGTCTGTTGGCCTTAATTTCTCTATCTCTGTGTATCGGCATATCCCAGTTTATGGTTGCTTTCTCGTTTTCTGTGACCTTTTCTGGTGTGTGCCTATACCATCTTTTTTCTGTTGTTATTCCATAATGTTGGCATAGCTTCCAATGTATGTAGGTTCCAACTCTGTCATGTCTGTGAATATATTCCTTCTTAGCCAGGACTGGGCAGCTAGAGATAATATGATTTATTGTTTCTTGTCCATCTCCACATATTCTGCAGTTACTTGTAATATTTCTTTTCATTACATGTTTTTGGTAATTTCTGGTGGGGAGGCTTTGGTCTTGTGCTGCAATTAAAAATCCTTCTGTTTCTGCTTTGAGTCCTGAGCTTCTCAACCATTGCTGGGATTTTTCTTTGTCTATTTCTTTTGCGTTTAGTTTAGTGCAGTATTTACCATGAAGGGGTTTTTCTTGCCATCGTTTTATCATGGCTCGTTGCTGTTCTATTTTTAGTTTGGATTTCATTTGTTTTATAGCTTTTGTTGTTTCTTCATCATCTTCTTCTTCTTCTTTGTGTTTATTAGGTGGTATGATTTATTGTTTGTATTTGTCAGCTTCCTTAAATACTGAGAACAGTTTTTTTTGTTTTGCTCGTGTTTTGCTGCTATCTGTATCAGTTTTCCTTCCTTCTGAAGTAGGTATTTTTGCAGTCCTATGGTGGTTATTTTATAGTAGTTTTCCAGCTGTATAAGGCCTCTACCACCTTCTATACGTTGTATATATAGTCTTTCTATGTCAGATTTTGGGTGATGCATCCTAGATCTTGTCAGTATTTTTCTTGTTTTCCTATCTATTTTGGACAGTTCTTTTCGTGTCCAGTTAAGGATATTGTAGCTGTAACTTATAACTGGGAAAGCTAAAGTGTTGATACCTATTATCTTGTTTTTAGCATTGAGCTCTGTTTTTAGTATTGATCTAACACGTCTATAATATTCTTTTTTTATTTTGTCTTTCATTTGTGTGTGTTGTGTCCTATCTAGTTCATGGATTCCTAAGTATTTGTAAGTTTGGCTTTGGTCTAATTCTTTTATTTCATTGGTTTTATCTAGTGTGATGTTGTTACTCTTAACTAGTTTTCCTCTTTTCATGGTTACTTTGGCGCATTTTTCTAGTCCAAATTTCATATCTATTTCTTTGGTAAATCCATGAACTGTCTTTAATAGTGTTTCCAGCTGTTTGTCATTTGCAGCGTATAGTTTTAGGTCATCCATATATAAAAGGTGGCTGATCGTTTTGCCGTAACATTTATATCCGCATCCATTTCTATTTAGCATATCAGATAGAGGTGACAGTGCCAAGCAGAAAAGGAGTGGAGAGAGCGTGTCTCCCTGGAATATTCCTCTTCCAATGGGGATGTCTTTGGTTTTCATGAGTCCCTCTTTTGTTGGAGGTGTAGGACTGTTTGCCATTTATTCATAGAGTGCTCTATGAATTTTATGATTGTTGGTGCTACTTTGTTAATGGCTAGTGTTTCGAGGATCCATGTGTGGGGGATGCTATCAAACGCCTTTTTGTAGTCAATCCAGGCCATACTGAGGCCTTTCTTCTTTCTGTGGTGTCTTCAGTTACGGCTTTATTAATCATTAGTTCATCTTTACAGCCATATGAGCCCTTGCGGCATCCTTTCTGCTCTTCTGGGAACAGTTTGTTTTCGTCCAGGTGCTTGTTCAGCCTTTGCGATATCACTGCAGTAAATGCCTTGAACATAGTAGGGAGGCAGGTTATTGGTCTGTAGTTTTCTGGTTTTGTTGTTTCATTTGATTTGGGAATTAAGATGGTTTTCCCCTTCGTGAGCCATTCAGGCATTGTCTCTGGCTCTGCTAGTATGCTGTTAAAGTTTTCAGCCAGCTTTTGTGCATTCTGTTAGATATTTCAACCAGAAGTGGGGATCTTGTCATGCCCAGGTGCCTTCCAGTTGCTTAGTTTTTGCAGTGCCTGGGTGACCTCTTCAGTTGTTATGGGGGTCCAAATTTGTTCAGATGCCGAGTTTGTTATTTTCATACTCCTTTTTTTTAGCTGTTCGTTCGCCGACCATATTTCTCTCCAGAATTCTTCCAATTCTTCTGCCGTTGGTGCTGCAGTGACTTCTATATTATTTTTGCCCAGTTCTTGGTAGAACATTTTGGGGTCAGAGTTGAACTTTTTGTTCTGTTCAAAGAAGCGTTGGCGTTTCTCGTACCGGTGGATCCTTTGAGCTTTGGCAAGGATATCTTGTTTCAGCTTTTCTTTTATCTCCGGCAAATCTTTTTCTGTGATGTTATATTTGCGGAGCATTTTTGTTCTCTTTGTTGCTTAGTAGCGTTGCTTGTTTGCTGATTATTATTATTATTATTATTATTATTATTATTATTATTATTATTATTATTATTATTATTATTATTATATACCGAATAGTTTCCTGAAAAGTCATATGAAGCCTATACTTCAGCTAGTTTTCATAGTCAAAATATGGCGACACTGTGATTGATCATTTTGGTAACGTGAATGGCTTGGTAGTTATTGATGCTATCTGACTTGCTGATAAAAGAGTTAAATTTGCAGTCAGTACCTGTAATTTATTTTGTACGTTCATCTTATCTTTTGATCTGTTCAAAGCCTGGATCATAAGGAACGCAATATCCACTACTTGTACTTTCTTTGTATGTTGTGCTACGAAAACTAAAGAAGTTATAGTCTTAGAATACTAAGCTACAGCAGTTCATATATAATACCAAATTATGAATAGCTATTATAATTGCTTGATACTACTTTCAGAACATTTAAAATGTAAGAAGCCGTCCATGTTGTCCTTTTAGAAGTAAATATTTTTAACGGGGATTTTACTGTTTGTGTCGTTGAATCTAGAATCTAATGTTATTTTAATGATATGTGTCGACATTTTCGAAACGCAGTTGAGAAATTTCATATGGTATAATGTGGATAGAAATTTCAGTGTAATTTAGTTAATCTCTTGAAAGCAAACAAGGAAACGGGATTAGTCAAATTCGGCTATAGTGAATTGGTTGACGCATTAAATCAACAAACAAAATAGTTCTATTTTAGATCTTGTGACTTTCTACAACACTAGCTGCATACGGGTGTGTTTCACTAAGAAAAAACTTTTAAGGACATTCAATCAGCTAACAAATCAAAAAATTCCTTTAAACGACACTCTTCTACTTTAAAAGTGAAGGGCTTTAGACAATATAATCTTAGATGCAATATGTCTAAATGTAAGATAGTATGGCAACAAGTGGAACCGTTTTAATTTTTAGATCTTGTTCGTCTACGATTATTTGTATATAAGCAACAACAACAGTTTTAATAGCAGAAATGTTTATATGCTACAATGGCTCTATCTGAAACACTTGGATTTAAATGTTTCGAACATCTCTTAATGCCTTCAACGGCTAAAATCACCGCAACCTTATGAATTAATCGAATCTTACTTTGATAATATTTAGTTGTAGGAAAAGCTTGTTTATGGAAGTTAAATACCGTTATTATACTTAATAGGCATCAATAGTTTATCATCAATAGTTTATCATCAATAGTTTAAGACATAGTGCAACTAATGAAGATCATATTAAGCTCAACGAATCTTGAGAAAAAAAAATGATTGTGCGACACCATTATTCTATTAATACAAAATTTGAATGGCACAGAATGCTTATAGAGTAAGACACCTTTGATATCGCTACATATCACGTACAATCTCTAAGAATATTGCCCAAAGGTGTTTCGCATGTTGCAAGATATTTCACAGGTACAACAAATATTTAAATCTTCAAAGTAAATTTCTTACTGCTATAACAGTGTATATGTTTGTCACACGCTAACGAAGGAGCCTCTCCATCGCCTACTGACCTTCTAGACGCAACTGCCAATTCACTTCGTACTGCCTTAAAAAAAAATGAAAGAATGGAATGCTTTTGATGTGTGTAAGCGAAGGAGCTAAACATTAAGATATTTTACCAACTACATAACGGATGTAAGAATGTTTGACATATATTGTTTTATAATTGATGTCAAACGCTTTTTTTGTTGTTTTTTAATACACAAACCATAAAATTATACCTTTATTTATACCATATTTATAGAAATTTGTATTGTTCAATATTTTATCAGTGTTATATTGCTAAAAATAATTTGCTTCTATATAGTTAATATAAATATATACAATAGTTTATCAGACATGAATATAATTTCCAAAAAGTTAATTTACAAGTCAGATTCGAAACTCCAATTCTTATAAAGCATCTGCTTGTATACGAGAACTGTATACCAAATCGGAGATTCATATTTTCTGTTTTCTTCCGTTTTGGTTTTTTTTTTTCATTTTAAATCGTATACATCTGATATCAGTATTTGTTTTCACATTATAGAAATCTCTCATATGCAGATTTATTCCTATATCATTATTTTACAAAAATATTATCATTATTCGCTATATACGAGATACGAATTGGCAGAAGAGTTAGAGCATCAAAAATAAATGCTTTGCTATTTCTTTATTTCCCACAAGGGGCTAAGCATAGAGGGAACAGACAAGGACAAAGGGATTAAATCGATTACATCGACCCCAGTGTGTAACTGGTACTTAATTTATCGACCCCGAAAGGATGAAAGGCAAAGTCGACCTCAGCGGAATTTGAACTCAGAACATAACGGCAGACGAAATACCACTAAGCATTTCGCCTAGCGTGCTAACGTTTCTGCCAGCTCGCCGCCTAATCAAAAATAAATGCTTTGCATTATCTTCAGACTCATAGTTTTTGTAGTTCAGTTCCCGTTATATTTGTCTTTCACCCTTTTGGGATAGATAAAATAGATTAACAGCCATGTACTGGGATCAGTGATATTGACTATGTCACTTCCCCACGTCTTAAGCTTAGTACCTATATATTTAAATAAATTACTGAGCTAAGAATACGAGTAGTAATTTGACAAAATCGCTGGAACATGCGAGTAAAGTCTTACAGCAGTTAATTATGTAATTTCAAATATGGACCAAAATATTGGTATTGGTCAACTACTGGACTGATAGATTGTGTCTCACTCTGAAAAATATTCTCTTATCCAGTATTAGAGACCAGTGTTGGTTAATGTTTGATGTGTCACAATATTGCAGTATCTAGTGAAGATATAAGAAGCAACATTATGTTAAAAATTTTGGTTAACAGATATCAAAGAGCTCTAGGATAAATATTAAATTTTCTTTTCTTTTTAAAAGAAAAAAAAATCTGCGAAAAATATTGGCAAGAAGATATACGATTTGTTGTAGCCCCATTACATAACTAATGGTATTGATATACGTATGCACACAATATGAAACTAGATACTTAAAACAAAGAAGTGAAAAATATTAATTTAAGCGAAATAAAATTTTAAAAACCATCACAAAAACCTGAAGACAGTTTAGCTAACCGAATCAGATACCAAATTCAATAATTCCCAGCAAGCAAATCCAACAGTATAATGTGAAAATATTGCCTAAGTAGTCAAAACATTATCAGAAAATCAATAGAGTTATAAATCAGATATACTCAGATGGAATATCTTGTATTTTGAGGAAAGCTGTAGCCGAAGGATAGTAAGGTGGAGATAAATATGACTCAAATGTGGTCAAAGAAATTTTACAAAGTCAACTGGCAAGCGATAACAGAAAAATATTTTGATATTTACATTTATCTGTGGTGTTATGTGCATGTGTACGCATATATACCTATATATATATGTATATATATGTGTGTGTGAATATATATACATATATATATATATATGTATGTATATATATGTGTGTGTATATATATATATACATATATACATAGATAGATATGTACATATATATGTGTATATATATATATATATCTATATATATATATATGTATATATATATATATATATATACATATATACATAGATAGATATGTACATATATATGTGTATATATATATATTATATATATATATATATATATTATATATATACATACATATATATACATATATACATAGATAGATATGTACATATATATGTATATATATATATATATATATATATATATATATAAGTATACATACATACATTCATATATACAAGACATATACTGTCAACATGTATACAAATATTGAGAGAGAGTGAGAGACAGAGAATGACTGAATTGCTGTCGATATAAAGCCAAATTATTTGTTTGAATAAATCAATGTTATTGACTGTGTGTTGTAGAAGAAACTGTTTCCTAGAAATTGACACCGCATTCGAAGTTTCAATTCACAATTTTCAAACTGCACTAGCATACATACACGCTCGCACACATACATTGTTCTCTGTATATACATGCATACATAAACATACACACAAATACATGCATACAAACACACACACATACACACACGCGTACATACATACATACATACATAATGTTGGCTCTATTTCCCACTC
The DNA here is from genome assembly GCF_006345805.1 of Octopus sinensis. NCBI lineage: Eukaryota > Metazoa > Mollusca > Cephalopoda > Octopoda > Octopodidae > Octopus > Octopus sinensis. Next base: position 130,027,371 of record NC_042998.1, on the reverse strand, counting down.
TCATTTTTCTATGTCTTTTACTTAATTGCCTCCAAAATTCACAACGCTCTCCATGATGCAAATAACTCATATTTCTCCTACCATAAATAAATACGCATCCTAGATATCACATTACAAACCTGCATTGATTCCATATGGCTGAGTCACTGCGGGTATCATTCCGTCGGATTAGACCAATTGTTTCTTTTAACGGCAGTAAAATACAATCGAGTTTTAGTCATATGAAGAAAATATCCCTGCATCCGTTTTTTGTTAGACACGACTTACTTTCAACGCCTTGGCATCGATATTAAGACAACATCACATTGACTGGTTGCTCTCTTCAAGGTCAAGAAAGAATTATTTCCGCAAAGTAATATCTACAAACACTCTACTAGGCTCAAGTGAAAATCATAATGGAGTACTGACGCCACATCTGAGAAGGTGCTACTGTCACACACAGACATCCTGTACTGCATCCAGAGAAGAGACCTCGAGTAACTAGAATTTAGTGAATAACGAGCATGCTTCCTCATCTGGCCCACACGTGTGATGTCTCTCTGCCTCTTGTATCGCTACAGTTGTAGCCAGTTTTCAACACAATGCCTTGTCTCGTAATTCTACCAATTGTCTCTTTTTCTTTTGCCATTCTTAGAGAATCCCACCATCTTGGCCTCTCAGTAAATATTATTTTCAGTCTATTTACCCTGGAATATCGACCCTCAAGTATCTTCTCCCATCTGAATATACTTCCAACACATGCTGACCTATGTCACTTTAAATGGAACAGATTGAAATGGCCATCCCTCCAAACTCAAAAAGTCAACACATACGATCGTGTATCCATGCGTAATTTTATGTATGTCTGTGTGTATAACATTGATATTGTGTATGTATCTTGGTGCCATCATAAGTCAAAATATGTAATGGAATGTTGTCTGTCGGATTATATATTTACACTTTATATGTATACACATATGTACAGACATATAATATACTTGTGTAAGCGTGTGTCTGGTGTCTATGTGTGCGCATATTAAGAAGTTCAAAAATTTTAATAGCAGGCGTATCTTGGTGTCCATTATGTTTTTATAAATTTCTTAAAGCGCCAGTAAATGATACTAAAGTACCCGAGTCATCGAGCAATATTTCACTACTTTACATTCAGGGTTACAGACTAAATATCCATACACATTCTTCCTTCCTGTACATCCTATTTTTCTTTATCCCTGCCTTTTCTTCTCTTCAATTTATTTCTCTCTTTTCATCCCTCACCTTTTTCTCAATAATTTTTTTTTCATCTGCTCCACTTCTCCCCCAATTTTTCATACACCATTTCTGACCCGGTGTCTTATCGACTTGTCTGATCGACTTGTCTAATTAGCAAAATGATATTTTTACAACATCTTATAAAATTACAGATTTCTCCATCGCTTGCTTACTGAATATAATTTATAATCATTTATTATATTTAATACTAATACTATTTAATTACCTGCGGAAGATAATGATTTTGTTTACATATTCCTCAAAAATAAAACTTTTTTTCTGGAAGAAAAGGCTTACAAACATATTCGGTCACAGCTTCTCCCCTTGGTATTCACTTTACTTCATAAGTTTTTGTATGTTGCTCTCTTGTATAATACCATACTCCCTGTATCTAATTGTATATTTCCTTGAACTTTATGTTTAGTCTACCTTTACACATAAAGGTTTCAAATGTTGGCACAAGGCCAACAATTTTCGGAGATGGGATTAAAGTTCATTACATAGCATCAGTACTCAACTGGTACTCATCTAATGGACCCCGAAATGATGAAAGGCAAAACTGACCTCGGTGAAATTTGAATTTACAACGGGACGTCGTGCGAAATACCGCAAAGAATTTTGCCCGGCATGCTAACGATTTAGCCAGCGTGCCGGTTTTACCCTAACCTATATTACCACAATACGTCTACACCTCATAACTTATTATTTATCTATCTAGCTATGTCTATTCATATCAAATGCATATTTAAAAAAAAAAAACTCTATATCACAATTTTTACCCAAAATACCGTCAGAACACGCATTTGATAGGCTAAACTTGTACAAATGAAATATATGACCGCCTTTAAAGTATCATTAGTCTTTCGAAATTATACATACATGTATATAAGTTTGTGTGTGTGTGTGTGTAGGCAGACATATATATATATATATATATATATATATATATATATATATATGTCTGCCTACACACACACACACACAAACTTATATACATGTATGTATAATTTCGAAAGACTAATGATACTTTAAAGGCGGTCATATATTTCATTTGTACAAGTTTAGCCTATCAAATGCGTGTTCTGACGGTATTTTGGGTAAAAATTGTGATATAGAGTTTTTTTTTTTAAATATGCATTGATATGAATAGACATATATATATATATATATATATATATATATATATATATATATATATAAGCAAAATAGCTAGTTGTAAAATATCAAGAATAGATCAGAGTAGTAACTATATTAATAAGTAAAGTCAATCACCACCTCACAGTGGCTGTTCAATGTTACGACTAGTTTCACCCCAGGCAGATGCTCCGCCAGCTGGTTACTGGTGCGACGGTGCATCATGAATATACAACACATATTGCTAGCAGAGGGAGCGATATCCTGCCATCCTAGACAACAACCGATAATCATCTGATGGAAGGTCTGTCTGGTATTAAACTAGTAGTAACATGAAACAGCCACATAACCTGTTAGTATAGTTACCACTATATTCTCTTGAGATTTTACAACTATTTTGCGTGTTGCAATCAGTGACCAATGGTCGATTTGATTACAATATATATATATATATATATATATATATATATATATATATATATACAACTAATGTAGGATAACATTTTTTCCCGAAAAAAAAATTATCAATGGTCAGCATATATATATAATATATATGTACAGAGAGAGAGAGAGAGAAATATATAAATAAATGTCGAACGATGAAAATGAGTGCTCAACACCACATTGTTAGATATAATTTCTTTATTTGGTTTCATGTTCAGAAGATATTTTAGTGTCTTAACAATTTTTCAAGGTGATATATATATATATAGGGAGAATTCACGAAAAAACAAAAGACGAAGACAGGTGGTGTATAAAACAAACAGATGTATTAGTATAACGCTCAGGAATTGAAAAAGTATTTTACGTTTCAAGCCTACGCTCTTCCACAAAAAAGAACACAGAAAGAAAAAAGGAAAGAAAAAATGTGTGTAGTGGCTACCGATCTATCATGGCGACGGGTCATATATAGATATATATATATATATATATATATATATATATATATCTATATATATATTATATATATATATATATATATTATATATATATGTATGGATGTATATGCATGTATGTAATATATATATGTGTGTATGTATATGCATGTATGTAATATATATATATATATTATATATATATATATATATATATTATATATATATATATATAATATATACAACTAATGTAGGATAACATTTTTTGCCGAAAAAAAAATTATCAATGGTCAGCATATATATA
>NC_042998.1:129978810-130018810 GCF_006345805.1 Octopus sinensis | reverse complement strand
CATTGTTTCCAGGGTTGTGTGTCGATATATAGGGTATTATTTCGAGATGAGGTGTTGGAATCCGTTTTGTTTCGCTTAGTGCTTTGATGCCTATTTTCTTGGCACGCTTAATTCCATCGTCTATAAGTGAGAGTGGATAGTGTCTCTCGGCTAGTGTTTTTCTGAGGTTTGAAGTCGAAAGTCCCGAGTATTTGCAACAGACATTTTCGCTAATTTAACAGGAATATTTGTTTTGGTATGTTTCGAGTGGCATGAACTAAACAGAATATATTCCTTCGACTTCGTTAGTTTATGGTAGATATCAATTTCTCTTTAGGTGTTGACATTATTTTTATGAATACATCTAGGAATGGGAGTTGTGTTTTGCTGTTCGCCATTACAAACTGAATATTTGTATTTATACTATTTAGTAATAATTTAAATTCGAAAATGTACCAATGGTATCATTCCAAAAAATGAGAAAGTTATCCATATATTTTTTCCAGTTCTCTCTTTTATGATGATATAATGGGTATCTATATTTTTGTAGAGATACTTCATATATGTTTAACTGTAAATATCCCGTTATTAGGTTCGCAAGAACTGAGGCTGCTTTCGTTATTATCGCAATTCCACATTTTTTTCGGTAGTGCGTGTCATCACATAAAACGTAATTGTTCTGGAGGATAACTTTTAGAGTTTCAATAATAAAGTTAATACAAATCCTGGTTCATGCGTTCTGGAAGTTCTTCGCGATAATTTTCCGGCCACAATTTGATTGCTTCTATTCCATAGATGTGTAGGATATTGGACTTTAAATTACCAACATCGAAGGAATCCATAATTGTCGCTTCACTAATTGTTTTTGATAAGTGGTTTAGCATATCTAGATCGATTCTAATTTAACGTTTGATGTATTTCAAAATAGATTTTAGTATGATATCTAGAAACTTGCTTAGATGGTGGGTTTCACACGCTGGCCCATCTATAATCTTCTAGCGCTTGGATAGTGAAGTATATGCCTGGTGATTACTTCCAGACTTCATTAATTATCTGGCTCTTGTGTACTTTAGGTACGCCGTAGAAAAGATTAGGTTTACATTTAAAATTAGTGATATAATCTATTTCTTTTTCTCTCAGACCCTTTCCTTGTAGATAATTTAAGGATGAAAGATATTTCATTGTTTTTTGTTGTTTATACTTTTCAACTTTTTCGTACAAGGTATTGTTTTCTAACATGGAAAGTACTTGGTGCTTGTAGTATTCTATGTCCACGAGGACTATAGCACTTCCTCTGTCGGCTTCTTGGATTGTCAGATTTTTTGTTGTTTTTCAGCTCAATTAGATTTTCTTTTTCATTCTATATTGTTGAGGTTTGTATTCGCTTGTGCAAAGTATTCGGGGAAATTCAGGATATGGTCGCAGAAGTCATCTAGTATTTTATTCCTGCCTTTACGTGGAAGATAATTGACCAGTCATTCAACCTCGTTGTTGTAGTCATTTAAAGCTTCTCTACATCGTAGTTTTCTGCAAAATTCCGTAGTATTACCTTTAATTTCATTCTGATTCGTCCTGCGTGGGGTTAAATAAAATGTAATCCTTTTGGAAGTATGTAGATTTTTGTTGCTGAGGGAGATTTCTTAGATAAATTCATTACACTGGGTTTCTCCTGTATGTTTTGTTGCAACGTGTGAAACTGTTTCTCTGCACTGGATCTAAAAAAAGCCGTTTGCTGTAATTACGTTGATATAGATTTTTAGTGTTATTAATTATATTTGAATTGTTGGGAGGCTGGGTTTGCTGTCTGGGTAAATTTGTTGGGATTACGTGGTTCGAGTTTCTTCGTTGAGGTTTAAATGTAGTCCACTGGACGTTTCTAATTCGTGGAGAAAAATTAATATTCCTAACTCTGGGATGGTTTCTTCTAGTATTTCTTATTTGTGAGGTGTCCCTATTCCTAGTTTGAAAACGGTTTATTTCCAAGTTTTATGTGCTGGCGTTTTTTTTTCTCTATGGATGTGTATAGTTTGATCTAATCGGTTGTTTATTCATTTCTATGTTTTCATTCTAGATTATTTATCTGAACTGTACTCTCTTTTGAACTGAGTTTCATAACTGAAAGAAAATTAGTATTTTTTTCCCTACCGTTGAAGAGAATTTATTTCTTCAAATATAGACCTTTCTTTTCATACTTTGAGAACACTTTCCAAGAGCTGTTCGTCAGCACGCTTAGTGAATTCGATACGCATGTCTTCATCAATGGATTTATATTTCTGTTCGTTGGTCGATGCGCGTGGTTTAAGTATCTCAATTTCTGATTTCATTTTTTCTGCCGTTAATTTCTCCCTAAGTTATCTTTGCTGTTCGGGCTCTTCGGGGATTGGTTTGATTTGTAGTTTGCGTGGAAGAATTAACGGTGTTGAGTTCATCCATAGTTCGTGTATTTCTGCCTTATTATTATTTTCAATGATGCTCGAAAATGTAAATTTCCTAGCGTTTAGATTTTTGGTCCAAATACGGTTAATGCGGATTTAAATTAGATGTGCTGATTGGTATATTTTCATTGTATGCTTGGTAATTTGAGGATTTTTCTTTTTCAAAACTGTTTGCAAAAATTAGGTGTAAGATTGTGCATAGTTGGTTTAAATTTTGACTAATCTTCTCTGTAACTTGCCTTCACTGTTCATTTTCAGTTGTTTCTCGGCTACATCAATTGTAATTTATCGATTTTGTTAATTAGTATGGCTAGACTTGAGCTAATTTCTTTTAATTCTTTCAGTATGTCCTTGTTGGTGATTTTATCCAGTGTGTTTGTGATTTACTTCGACATCATTTTCAGTTTCACGTGCAGTAAAAAGGAATTTCGTTGAAGAAATTTTCCTCACGCAGTGAGTTGTAGTGAAAAAAAATATATAACAAAAGAAGTAAACTGCACACAATTTATATATATTTAATACATTTTAAAGGATGTAATATTATGATATATATGAGAGAGAGAAAGAGGGAGAGACAGTGTATGTGTGTGTGTGGTGTATCTCTGTGTGTGTATCACCCCCTCATGTATATATTTTATATATATATATATATATATATATGTAGGTCCCGGGTTGAGTCGGGGTTAACCACAGTAAATAAGGTACTCAATACATAGCAGAGTAAATTAATTTATTTTATAGAAGGAGCTTCTACAGGACTAGAACTGTTTCATTCAAAAGAAATCATCAGGAGCTTCCTGATGATTTCTTTTGAATGAAACAGTTCTAGTCCTGTAGAAGCTCCTTCTATAAAATAAAAAAATATATATATATATATATATATATATATATATTAATAGTTATCGCCATACTAATATGGCAGTCTATAAATATAAGACTAAAGCTGTCGCTGATTAGCTCCAAGTAGCCATCGCCTCTAGCTAGCTATATGACACACGAACCTGCGTCCATTACAACCTTCGAACAGGGGAGGTCAGCCACTTCACCTTGCTAGTCAGACATCTGCAGACATGTTTCCGGGTTGTTGCCCTTTATCAATGCAGCGTAGTCAGAACCAGCAGGTTTGTGTGTCATATAGCTAGCTAGAGGCGATGGCCTCTTGGAGCTAATCAGCGACAGCTTTAGTCTTATAGTTATAGACTGCCATATTAGTATGGCGATAACTATTAATATCCAGTAACGCTGCCGTTATCTCCTTTACAGGGACTTAGTAATTTTAATATTTCTATTATTGAAAACAAGTGGATGTATTCCACTGTAACTAGATAAATAAAATCTTCGAACAGACGGTCAGTAGCGACACCTGCTGGTTCTGACTACGCTGCATTGATAAAGGGCAACAACCCTGAAACATGTCTGCAGATGTCTGACTAGCAAGGTGAAGGGGCTGACTTCCCCTGTTCGAAGGTTGTAATGGACGCAGGTTCGTGTGTCATATAGCTAGCTAGAGGCGATGGCTTCTTGGAGCTAATCAGCGACAGCTTTAGTCTTATTTTGTGTGTGTGTGTGTGTTTTTATATATATCTGTGGATGGGTCTTTCTCGCTCTCTTTATGTTTTAACTCCCAACCACAGTTTGAATATCTACGTTCGTGTGCTTATGCCCCTGTCCGTTTGCAGATGTTCAGAGAGTAACCGATGATGGCCAGGCTTCAAAAATAAGTACTGATGTCAATTCCTTCGACTAATTTATTTCAAGTCGTTGACCAGCATAGCTGCAGTGTAATGGCTAAATCAAGTAAAAGACAAAAAGATAAACACCATCATCTGAATGTAGAACAATACATATGCTGTTACGCATGTACACATATATGTATCAATGGACACTGCCTCTTATATTGACAACTCTAAAAGCGGAATGTAATATTAGCTTTTAAAAAGTGATATTACGCTGGAACATATTGGTGACTCATGAAACACGATTAACAAGTAAATGGTAGCGTTTGATGTTTAAATTCAATTACAACAAATTGAAGAAATTTTTTATCTCCCACTTCTTAAATAACCTTCAAAGCAAAAACCTCATTGCTCTCATTTCATTTTCTCTGCAGTTATTTTGTTATTTATATTATTTTTATGTTATATTCTCTGATTTTCATTGTGCTTTTTTTTTTCGGTTTTTCGTATTTTATGGTGTTATTATTGACATTTGTTTTTAATTATTCATTTCTCTTCATTTCTTATAGTTGTTTCATTTCTGTATCATACATTTAACTGACATTTCAGGTAAAAGGGGAATGACATGACATTTTAACTTCAAACATCGCAGTACAGTTGCGGCAAAGAATTACAATGGCGTTAGTCGGTGCCGTTGTCATAACGAAGACGTTCCTTCGAATGTTGCTGATAATGTTCGTCGACATCATTGTCATTATCATCGTCATCATTTTTATGTCTATGATGATACTGATGATGGTGATGATAATAATGTTTCAAGTTTTGGCACACAGTAGGAATTGGGTTATTCGATACATGGACCTCAGTACATGACTGGTACCGTTTTTTTTTGTTGCTCAGTTCTAAGGCATAATTCACCCCTGTGGTATTTGAAATAAGAATGTAACTGCTTCACATTTCATCCTTCTCCGTGCCCAAACGGCACGAATTTTATCAGACAAACAGGTGAAGTGTAAAGTTTATCCCACCGAAAGTTTGAACTACGACAACTGCAACAACAACAATAACAATATCAACAACGATAATAATAATAATAATCAGCAACGTAATTCAAACTTTTGTTGGTATTAAGTTTACATTTCACCTCTTTGCCTGATAGAATTCGTGCCATTTGGATACGGGGTGGAATGAAATGTGAAACAATTGCATTCTCTTATATGTTTCAGTCATTTGACTGTGGTCATGCTGGAGCACCACCTTCAGTAGAATAAATCCACCCCTGGACTTATTCTTTGTAAGCCTAGTATTTATTCTATCGTATTCTTAAGCCGAACCGCTAAGTTACGGCTTCATAAACACACCAACATCGGTTGTCAAGCGACGGTGGGGAGACAAACACAGACACACACACACACACACACACACATATATATATATATATATATATATATATATATATATATATACATATATGTATAGATTTACGTATGTATATATACGTACACACACACACGTATATATATATATATATATATATATATATATATATATATATATATATATATATATATACATATATACGACGGAATGTTTTCAGTTTCCGCCTACCAAATTCCACCCAGAAGGCTTTGGTCAACCTGAGGCTACAGTAGAAGACAGTTGCTCAATGTGCCACGCAGTCGGACTGAACTCAGAATCATGTGGTCAAGAAGCAAGCTTACTACACTGCCCCGCCTGCGCCTATACTTACATTTTTATTTCAAATACTGCAGTGGTGAACTTTGTCTTAGAATTAAAGAAAAAAGAAAGTACCAGTCATGTACCGAGGTCGATATATAAACTAATCCATTTCATATTAAAATTTCTGGCCATCTGCAGAAATAATAATAAAAGTTTTAGAAGAAAAATAAGGGGTTCACATTCAATGCGAGAACAGTCTACAGAAAAATAGGAAAGGAGAAAATAACTGTTGAAGACCTTCTCCCAACCTCCCATGGTAGAAGTTGCAAACTTTTGGAATAAAATCTGGAGTAAAAGTCAATGAAAATGCAGACTAGATGAAATACGCAGATGCATCCTGCCAAAATTTAACAGAAGAAGGATGGGAAGACATCACAACAAGAGACCTAAGGATGACACGCACGAATGTTCATAAGGAGGAATCCCCTGGTAATCACAGGGTGCCAAATTTCTGGCTAGCATCGCTCCCGTGCGCACACGAAAAATTAGTCCAATTATTCAATGAAGTTATGAGAGATCCAACGAAAACACCTGATTGGTTAGCAAGAGAGATTACTTACCTGCTCCCGAAGAATAATGAAACCAAATTTCTTCAAAACTAAAATTTTAACATCCATCCTCGTGCAAAAAACACAGATTTATAGAACAAAACGATATTTTTCCCACTGAACAAAAAGGGCACCGACGAGGCTTCTATTGATGGAAAGACCAACTCTTAATTAATCGCATGATCCTTGAGAACTGCCATAAGAAACGCAGAAATCTCAGTCCCGCATGGATTGATTATAAAAAGACCTTTGACAACACACTGCATTCATTGATCTTGAAATCGTTGGATATCTCAACATTTCTACAGTGATTTCAAACTTCTTGAAGCACAACATATCAGTGTAGAATACAAATCTACAAATTATATCATTCTAATGGAGTACTGACCACAAAAAATGTTAATATCACTGCGGAATTTTTCAAGGTGACTCACTTTCACATTTAATCTTTTGCGTAGCTCTAATACCCGTGAACTTAATAGAACATGGTATGGCTATAAAATTGGCGACCAGAAAATAAGTAATCTATTTTATATGTATGACTTTAAAATCTATGGCAAAGGCGATAATGAGCATTTAGTGGTGACATCGGAATGGAATTTGGTCTTGATAAATGTGTCAAGGCCACCTTCGAGTGAGGGAAATTGAAGACCTCACATTCAGTGGTGTTGGATGTTGATAGTGATAAAAGAACTCGAGCAGGAACAAACTTACAAATACATCAGAATAAATGGGGGCACTGACATTTAGCAAGCAAGTATGAAAGATAAGATCAGGTAGGAATGTTACAGGAGAGTTCGAACAGTTCTAAAATTCGAGTTAAATGCGCGAAACAAGGTGTTAGCTATACAAAACCACCACAATTGGAATGGCAAAATATCTTGAAACACCTAACGGCTAGATGAAAATCTCGTTGCAAACCACGGTAGATGAAAGAAACTTAATTCTGTTATAAAGGAGAGCAAAATATTTTCAAGTGAGTTTTTGCATAATACCTAGGTTGAACAGCATGATGGAAGTGCAGCAACTGTAGTTGCAAAGAAGATGAAATTATTAGCAAAGCAAAATGAGTTTGAAAAATTGGCTGATACGTGGGAACAAAACCTCTGCATGGCAAATATGCGGCTTGTACACCAGAAGCACTTCCATCAGTGGATACGGAGCTCAGGCAGAGAGGGAAGACTTTATCTTAGCTGCTCAAGTTCACATCTTATTGACCTAGAACTATCAAACCAATATGATGAAAAATGGTGTAGATCCAAAGTGCTGATACGACAACGATGCAATTAAAACAGTGGACCATCTAATCTCTGGGTGTAAGGCACCTGTAAACTACAAGTCAAAAGATGACAGAGTTGGATAATATTCACATTGGATGTGTTAGCATTATAAAAGCAAAACTGCTGGCAAATGATACAAGCACCACCGGAGGCTGTAACTGACGAAGAAAATATAACGATTCTTTGGGACCGGATCATCAATGCAAATAAATTAGATATTGTTGTAAAAGATCAAAACTATAAAGACTGTTTATTGATTGACATGAGCATACCCTGTGACCATAATATCTTGGCAAAAGAATTTGATAAACTCAGGAAAATATATATATATATATATTATATAGTTTATAGATAAGAGGCAGGTATTATCTGTTTAGAATACACTTCGTAGTGTTCAAGAAATTTGAACTTGGGCAGGTAGGGGAGTTATTATAAGAACAAGCAAGTTGCGAAAGTCGATATACAACAAAATATTAAATACATTTCACACAAAAAGAACATATACGTATGTATACATATATAAACACAGTTCGACTTATTCAGAATTGAAATGACATCAGGGGTTGAGTAGGAGTTTTACGAGTCCAACAGAAACAGCTGTTGAATTATATTTCCATTCCGTGTAAGTCAGACTTTTTTCTATATGTATACATGTGTACATTTTTTTGTAGTAAATGTATTTAATATTTTTTGTATATCCATTTGCCTAACTTGCTTATCCTAGCCCACCTGGAAAAGTCTTTTAAGTATTTCGGGACAACATGGACCACTCAAGCAGAGAGTTGCTGTTGGTTGAGAAATATCCAGGCATAGGTACTTTATCCGGTATTTTCTGAACGAATTTGTCCAGGAACCGTTTGAAAGTCGTTGGGCCTTTTTCTACTCAATTTCTTTCGGGATAACATTGAAAAGAGTGGGATCATTTGCAGTGAAGAAATTGTGTAGCAATGTTCTTATATGATGTGATCTCGACCTTTATAGGAGACGCATAGTCTTGGATGAATGGTAAACACAATACCGATATCATTTGGATGATATTGGGGAATATTTTCTACATGGTGCGAATAAGGTATCGTTCACAACAGCGTCGCTGAGAATAGAGTCTTAGCTATTTACGTCAAGCCCAATAATCAAGTTCCATCATGCCGTTTATTTTTTTAGTGATTGATCTTTGTGGCGCCTCTATCCTCACTATGTTTTGCTTTTTGTAGGGGTACCACAAGAGGAAGCAGTATTCGAGATGGGCCCTAGCGGATGTGGAGAAGAAAAGGATTATGGTTTTATGATATCTAGATGGAAAAGTTCATAAACTTTTTTGTTGACGTGAACACTCCAGCTAAGGTTGCTGTCGACAGTTACACCTAAGACTGAGAGTATCCTACGGTTCAAGTAGGTCTCCCCGGCGGTAGTGTATATGGTTGTTTGAGTGTGCCCTCTTTTCCAAAGTGGATAAGCTCAAATTTTTCTTCATACAACTGCATATTGTTTTCTTGTGCAATCTGGGTTACTGCGCATAGGTCCGATTGAAGCATCGTTCGATCATATGCTCTCTTAATGACGGTCTTGAGTGGGTGCCATCAACCACAACATGCTGGGTCTTGTTTCTTAGGAAATATTTAATCCATTGAGGTAGCTTTTTACGGACTCCAGCGTTAGATAGTTTCCATAACAGTATATTGTGGTCGACTCCATCAACGGCCTTGCTGAAATCAAGGTATACGACATCAGCGTTGGATCCCTCAGTGTATTTAAGATGTCATCAAAGCGGTGGAGGAGCTGGTTGCAATTTAGAAGATCATTTTGCTCTAGGAAGGCTGTTATTCTTGATCTCAACCATCTCTCAAATATTTTGATGATATGTGAGATGAGTGAGATTGGACTGTAGTTTACTGGGAGTGATTTATTCCCTATTTTTAAAATGATAGGAACGACTGACTGGGAGAGAAGGTTTTGAGGGATAGAACCGGCATCCAGTGATTTCCTCCGGAGATTTACAAGCGGAGCTCCAAGTTGCACTCACAATATTACCATTTTTCTCAGCGTCATTATATTTACTAATGGAACGTCTAGTTCCCGGTAGGTGGGTAAAAAAGGGGCAGCTTTATTGCAAACATTCTCGCATGAAGAGAATAGCGGCAGATATTGGGATTTGGAGGTGGGATATGTGGAAATTGTTTGTTTATGGAAGATTTAGGAGTGAATGATTCTGGGTATGATGTGGTGAATTTGATTGGGCTGAGATGTTAGTCATCCTGCTGCTGGGTTGTAACGGTGAAGGATTAGTAAGGGTTGTCGTGGTGGGGACAGTAGTAGTAGTTGATGATGGCGATGGTGACGATGACGGCGCTGGCATCGACAATAATGGAGGTGGTGTTGCTGGTGGTGATGATGGCGATGGCAGTGATGTTACTTGTAATGATGATGATGGTGATGGCAGTAGTGTTGCTGGTGATGGCAGTGATGTTACTTGTGATGATGATGATGATGATGGTGATGGCAGTGGTGTTGCTGGTGATAGTAGTGATGTTACTGGTGATGGATATGAGGAATTGGTTGTTATGGTAATCATGGAGGTAGGTTGTTTTCGTTTAGTAGAATCGGAGAATATTAAGTGGAGTATTATAAGATGCTCCTTAACGAGGCGGTAGAATTTCGAAATATGCTTTAATTTAAATACCAATTGTTTTGCTGTTCGATTGTCAAAAAGTGGGGCAATTTTAGAAGCAACGACACTGAGGCATAATGCTTGTTTGTTGGCTTTTTGTGAAAGGTCAAACCAGCAGTTGAATGGAATAACTATTTCACTCTGTCCAGTAAAATTTCCTTTTGGCTATTTTGCTCATGGTGATAGTAGTTGCTGTCTTCTTTCTTTCGTTTTGCTATTCAATAATTTTGAAAGTCAAAGGTATTTGAATTTTTCTAAATTATGTGATAGTTTAAAATATATATGCTTGTGCATCTGACTGTTAGTTTTAAACAGAGATATACGAGTGAAACGTCATGGTGATATTAATTGCTCTAAAGTGATTTTATTCTGTTTGTTATGTGTCTTTTCGTTTTGCAAGTCAATTATTTAGGTGGATTTTCTTTTCTCTATGTGATGGAGAAAAGATAATTTCGAAAGTGAAGGGTGTTCGAGATTTGCGAAATGTTGTGATAGTTTGATATGTATAAGCTTGTACATGTATCCGTAACTTTTAAACAGAGATATACGAGTGGAAGTCAAAAGTGTATGCGTAAATTGTGAGTGCTCAATGAATTTAATAAATTCGCAAGAGTCATGTGTATGTGCGTATATTTCATAAAATCAGAGGAGAAATATACACTGTACTCACGAGAAATTATTTGTTTTTCCAAAGGTTATCGCAGGTACTATAGGGGTCAAAATCAATTTTCTGTTTGTTCAACTACTTACTAAGCAGAGCAATGAAAAAAACACGGCTACTACGGCTGCTTTGCGCACACACATGTTATATACGCACGCACACACGTTATACATACATACATATATATATATATTATATATATATATATATATATATATATATATATATTATATATATATATATAACGGTTGTATACTGTCAATTTAACGTGGCAGTAGGGAATTATACCACCGCTGTTTAGCCCTAGGAAGCATCGACGCTTCCGGTCGGCTTCGACACACTGTGTCTTTATATATTTACGAAGGGGAGACAAATACCTCCAACAGCTAGGCCTATATATATATAAAATATAGCGTATATAATTATTTTGGAAGGTTGTTTGCATGTATGTGTGTATGTGTGTGTTTTGTGTATGTGCATGTGTGTGTGTATGTGTGGTTGTCTTTCAATATATACACAACGCAACAGCGACTTTGAAAAAGGCTTTCACGTTGAAAAGCTTATGAAGATACGTGCATGGTTTACAAATGTTAATAACGATGACGTAGTGGCTGGGGAGGGCCTAGTAATAATAATAATAATGATGATAATAATAATGATGATAATAATAATGATGATAATGATGATAATAATAATGATGATAATGATAATAATAATAATAATAATAATAATAATAATAATAATAAACCTTTTCAAGGTTGGTAAGTCAATATCATCGATCCCACTTCTCACTAGTACTTATTCTGTCAACTCCAACATGATAAAACACGAAGTCGATCTCGCTGGAATTTGAACTCAGAACAGAAAAGAGACGAAATGCCTACAAACATTATAAGAGATAATATTATATGAAAGATAACATCCCCAAAAATAGCTTTGAGGAGTTAAACATTAACAGACCAGACAAGGCACCAACACCTGGCAAAGACATCATCCAGAAGCAGAGTCACAAGCAGATATAGTTCAGAAGAAATGAAATACAACTCTGAAAACTAAGTATTAATGATTTCAAACCTCCGGCAGAAATAGGAAATCCTGAATAGAATACCTTTGAAAAGATTTAAGAAAAACACCCCCACAAAAAAAAAAAAAATTGTACGAAGCTATAGAGACTATCGAATGAAAGATGAAAAATACTGACGACCTTAACTGAAATAACCAGCCTCTAGATAGTATCGTTTCAGCCATCACTGACACAATATAATAAAAGCGCGAGAGAATAGCGATTACGAAAAGGAAGCAAATTGCTTGGGCGGAGAAACACCATGAGCAGCAGGAAACTGCAAGAACAGCTATTATTCGTAAGTAACGCTGAAACATTAGTAACATTGCTTGGATGTTCAGGACAAATAGAGGGGGGATCGCTGAAGAGACCCCTAATGTCCACCTCGTCATCCAACTGCGACTCTCGGCAATGGAGGTAGAGTATTGCAAAAAAAAAAACCAAAAGGAACACATAACAGATACGAAATACGGGAAATGTAAAGTTATTGTTCCAGATATAAATCCTTTAGTTAGGATGATTTGTCATACGAGCTTTACGATTTTTGCCAGAGGTTTCGCAGGTCTCTTTCCGCAAATCATAAGCTTTGGTACCTGGATCTTAACTTATTGTGGATGACACTCAACACTCAATCACCAATCTCAAAATCCAGTAGAGCAATTTGGGGAGGGGGGGAGGGCCTGCTGTGCACTCGTGTCAATTATAATTTCCCTGAAATATTTCTCGAACCTGGTTGTTAGTGCCCCAAGTGACCCTAAAACTATTAGGATAACTGTTACTCTCCTCATTGCACACAGTCTTGCAAGTTCGTCTTTCAACAGTCTGTATTTTTCCTCGTTTTTTCAGCTCTTTTTTTTTATCAACGCATCTATCCCCAGGTATGGCAATATCCATGATCTTACTTCCCTTTTTTGTTTTATCCACTACAACAATGTCTGTTATCCGAGCATCGATTAAGGAGTCACATTGGATTGTAAAATCCCAGAAGATCTTACATTCATTGTTCTCAGTGACGCCCTCTAGTTCATGTTTGGATCATTCCCGTGCTGTGCCCAAATAGTACATTTCACACATTCTCCAGTTTCCTTTGATATTGATTACATAACAAGTACCTGCCGAGCGACTACCATTCACGTAGGGAAGGCGTTGTAGAGTAATGTTATTGTTCACCACATCTTATCTTGTTCGATTTTGTAAGATAAATATGAAAAAATACTACAGCTTTTGAAAATATAGATTACAAGGACACGAATTTACGGAGAATGTGAGCCGCATTGTTTAGTCCTATGTTTAGGACTTCGTATGTATTAGGTTTTTCCGGGAATGTAGTCAAGAAAACAACTGATTGTTTTTATGACCCGTTGTACTTCAGTCACAACTACTAGTGTTCTCGTCTTTGAAATAAGTAAGTGGCATGCCCTGCTTATTTCAATTTCTAGGTCTTTATACTGGGCAACTTTATTGTATTCCTTGGCAAGTACATTTTTGTTAGTATTGATATATCTACAAGTAGGAAGGTCTTTATAAATATCGTAAGACACAATGTTGACTTACAAATCTATAGATATGCCCTATTAAACATTATAACCATATGTCCGTGTGTGCTTGTGCATTTGTGTGTGTGTGTGTGTGTGTGTGTGTGTGTGTGTGTGTGTGTGTGTGTGGTGTGTGTGTGTGTGTGTGTGCGTGTGTGTGCTTGCGTGTGTGTGTCTTTATGTGTCACTGAAAATCCAGGAGAGATACTAGAAAAGAAACAAACGTTTACACAAGAAGGATCATTTCTTAAAACGGCTTGTTCCTACACGATCTATTTTGGGCTCTACGTCATATCTGAAAATCATTTGGAGTATTACATAATCGTAGTAAGTTTTGTATAATCAAACGAATCTCTTGAACTGCTTTGCGAAGTTCTTTTGCACGTTCCTTATGCCAAATTAACTTACGCAAGGAGAATTCCAACATCCTCAAATTTAGTATTTACTGTTGAACAAACATACACGTAGACAAAATAAAATTACTATAATGTTTGCAAAAGTGGAGAGAAATCGTTTCAATAGTGGGTTGAAAGCGGGTAATGCTCGTATCTCTTCTGGAGTTTATTTGCAATTCACGATGCTTACCATCATACCATTTCTCTTGTCGCCAAACTTAATAGTTAGGTTTCATTTATTCACCGGGTGAAAATTATTCATGCTTATTTACTTATCTGAGAAAGCATTTTATTATTTCTTTCTTTCGATTGTATGTTTTTCTAGTAGCTGTGTCCCATCAAATGCCATAGCTTAACTCCGTAAGTTGACAAGCAGAACAGGATAATTTCTTCTGTAGTTTTGACATCCAGCATAGCATCGGAACGTATCTTGCCTCCATAATTACCAAATGTCTTCCTACTTGTCTATCATAGCGGAACACTTCGCTGAGCTAATATAGTGTTTTAAATGTCAGCGCAATTGTATGTCCCTCCTGCTTTTAGTCATTTAAAGGCCCAGCAAATTATCAAGGGATTAAATGGCTGTTTAGGAAGAATATCAACTCCTGTATCGGTTGACATGGTTATTTGGAGATAATACTTAATACTTCATCAGTGATTATACTTCATTATCAAAGAAAAAGATACCCTGTAAACCATCTTCACTTGTTAACAGATTTTAGCGAAACAAAACAATGAACCGGTAAAATGAGAAATAGTGAAATCAGAATTTGTGTGTGTCCGTTTGTTACTGTGTGTAGGATTTCTTTTGAACATTCTTTAAAAAGTTTTTTTAATCATAGGATTGCGGCCATGCTGGAGCACTGCCTAGAAGAGTATAATAACATCCGATAGTCAGGTCTTTTTGACACATATATGTATATATGTCTTATTCTGTTAAAAGCGTGGTAGTGTAGTGTAAAGCTCGTCTACCTTTAGAAATACCCAGTACTATCGGTAGTATTATTAAATACTTCTAAGTTTAAATTTACGTATTCGTCGTGTGTAAATATAAAATTAAAGAAACCGGAGTCAGAAAGGAGTACGTTTATTCATTTATTTAGTTTTCGCTACAATTGTTTCGACGCACGTAGCTCATCATGAATACAGGTACTTTATTATGCAACTCTTTGATGGCATAATGAGTTCTAGTTGTGTTTCCTCAGGCGATATACAAGGTTTGTCTCCGTTTGTTTAAAATTATCTACTTCAAGTTCATCTCTGCACGTCGTGGTTTGAATTTATTAGCGGCTCGCATATACATGGTGCGTGCCACGAAAGTGCGTTTGTCGGGCTGCTATGTATGATAGTGGATGGTACTGGCTGGCATTTTAAAATGTTCTTTTCTTTGGCTGTATCTTTGATCTATTCTTCATGGTTGACTACACGTGTTAATTTCTGAAGCTGACCGTTAGTATTCAGTTGCCGGATACATACATTAATGTGTAAGTGGCTGAGCAACCTACAGACCTGTGTACCCTTAACGTAGTTCTCAGGGTGATTCAACGTAACACAGTGTGTGACAAGGCTGACCCTTTCAAAAATACAGGTACAACAGAAACAGGAAGAAAGGGTGAGAGAAAGTCGTGGTAAAAGAGTACAGCAGGGTGCGGCAACACCCCCTGCCGGAGCTTCGTGAAGCTTAATGTGTTTTTGCTCAATAAACATTCGCAACGCCCGGTCTGAGAATCGAAACCGCGATCCCACAACCGTGAGTCCGATGCTATAACCACTGAGCCGTTGTGCCTCTACGTATATATATACATAAATACGTATATATGAAGTTGGATGGTTGGAATAGTCATAGCCTTGGAACTTCCTTTTGTCTAAAAGATAAAATAATTTTTTCAAATTTCCTTACTGTCTTCCTTAAAATCATCTTTCCTTCATTCTGTCGATCCTAAATTTCATTACTTACGTATTTGCAGCATTTCATGATATTTTTCTCCTATACTTTAATAAGGTTCTTTTACACTGCGTTCCTGTCTTCATTCACTATTCTTCCAGCTATAATATTCGTTTCTTCATTCCTTCTATTAAATTCGCTTCTTTCAATTAGGAAGTAAAGAGAAGATGTCGATATTGGTCGTAGATATCATATTTTCATAATAATGTTCGATTTTAATGACATCTTTACCATTTGCACCATACTGTCTTATAGCTCTAGGAAAAACATTGTTGATCTGACTGAGGAGGTTTTGCCTTCTCTTTTGTTCACTTCTTGTTTCCTAACGTTTTTGTATTTGATATGGTTATTTTATATCATTTCTTTCGTTTGTTTGAAGGTTGTTTGCATGGTTTACATTTTCTTTTGCTTTTTTGTTTCATTCACGTTTTATAAAAATCATTTGTCTCGCTCGTTCTTATTGTTTCTTTCAAGGTTTGTTATATAGATTTTGTTCTCGCTATTATTGTTTTAATACTGAACCTTTTGGGAACAGGCATATTACTCTCTTACTCTTTTACTTGTTTCAGTCATTTGACTGCGGTCATTCTGGAGCATCACCTTTAGTCGAGGAAACCGACCCCAAGACTTATTCTTTGTAAGCCTAGTACTTTTTCTATCGGTCTCTTTTTGCCGAACCACTACGTTACGGGGACGTAAACACTCCAGCATCGGTTGTCAAGCGATGTTGGGGGGACAAACACAGGCACACAAACACACACACATACATATATATTTATACGACGGCCTTCTTTCAGTTTCCGTCTACCAAATCTACTCACAAGGCTTTGGTCGGCCCGAGGCTATAGTAGAAGACACTTGCATAAGGTGCCACACAGTGGGACTGAATCCGAAACCATGCGGTTGGTAAGCAAGCTACTTACCACACAGCAACTCCTAAATAACATTCCAGTCGTGACTATCAAGTCTTTTATTGGTATACACCATAAACACTATATTTAATGCATTCTGTCCTTATATAAAGATGGCGATAGTGATTTGAGGGAGATTGGTTATTATCTCTAGCGTGTAAAGATCTTCGACGGGGGTTTTATTACCTCAGCTCTTGTTGATATCTTTGGTAGTGATGGTAGTGTTGATGGTGGTGTCGATGGTGGCGAAGCGGCTTCAATAATCTATATTATTGGTTTCAAATTTTGGCACAAGGCCAGCAATTTCGGGCGAGAGTTAAGTCAATTACATCTACTCCCGGTATTCAACTGGTTCTTATTTTATCGACCGCAAAAAGATGAAAGACAATGCTGACTCGGTGGAATTTGAACACTGAAATGAAAGACGGACGAAATGCCGCCAAGCATTTTGCCTGGCGTGCTAATGATTCTGCCGGTTCGCCACCCAATTGCAATAAGTAATATTGTCGTTCACTGACTTGTTAATCTAGTTGATTTTGCTTATGACTGGTGATGATGATGAGGAGAAGGAAGCGGGAGAAGATGATGATGATGATGATGATGATGGTAATGTAATTGCTTTGCGCTTCTTCATAATAACTATTATTATTAAGGCGGCGAGCTGGCAGAAGCGTTAGCACGCTGGGCGAAATGCTTAGTGGTATTTCGTCCGTCGTTATGTTCTTAGTTCAAATTCCACCGAGGTCGACTTTGCCTTTCATATTTTCGGAGTCGATAAATTAAGCACCAGTCAATTACTGAGGTCGACTCCTCCCCCCAAATTTCAGGCATTGTGCCTACAGTAGAATGGATTATCTTTGTTATTATTTAAGGTGGCGAGCTGGCAGAATCGTTAGCACGCCGGATAAAATGCTTAGCGGCATTTCGTCCGTCTCTAACTTCTGAGTTCAAATTCTGCCGCGGTCGACTTTACCTTTTATCATTTCGGAGTCGATTAAATAAGCACCAGTTCGAACTGGAGTCGATATAATCGACTTACCCCTCCCCACAAATTTCAGGCTTTGTGCCTATAGTAGAAAGGATTATTATTATTATTATTATTATTATTATTATTATTATTATTATTATTATTATTTTAGGTGGTGAGCTGACAGACTCGTTAGCACGCCGGGTGAAATGCTTAGCGGCATTCCGTCCGTCTCTACCTTCTGAGTTCAAGTTCCACCGAGGCGACTTTGCCTTTCATCCTTTCGGGGTCGATAAATTAAGTACCAGTAGTACTGGAGTCGACGTAATCGACTTACCTCCTCCCCTAAAATTTCAGGCCTTGTGTCAAAATTTGAAACCATTATTATTATATAAATTGTGTTTTGATGAAGAGCGGATTTAATTGATTTACAGTTGATTTTTCTCCCTCTTATTGGTGAAGACTCTACTGCAGTTACAAGAAAGCATGTTATTTGCTACAAATTTATCTCAGAGTTTGTTACTTTTTAAAAATATTCTCTGTATTTTATTTCCTCGTTCCTATCACTATAGGAACGTTATCTGGTTTCTGTTTTATCTAGTGTAGCGTGATGCTTATTCTTGAGGAGAAACAAAACGACCACCTTGTCAGCAGGGGGTTGTATGAGCTCGTAACGCTGCTAGTTTATGGTGTTTAAAAAAACTTCAAGAATTTCACGAGAAGCTTGAAAGGAGGCAAAGAATAAAATAAATGACGCAAAAGAGCAATGTGAATGTTAACATAAACAGAGTGCAGCAATGAAATCATTAAAAACAACAAGTTAGCATGTAATATTATTTTATTATGCTTCGGTAAACAAAACACAGTGAAACGAGCAGATCTAATAAGTGACACCTTCTGTGACAATGACGAAGTATGAGTCAAATAAAAGTCAATTATACTAATTAACCGTTGTTGTGTCTTATTTAAAATATTTAACTAAATTGTTCAAAGAAAACCAGTATTATATATGTAAATTGAACAATTTGAATCTAATATAATTAACATGATGCACTGGTGTGAATTAATTATTATCTAAATTAAAATACAATTATGAGAACAGGTTCAAACATAGATAAAGCAAATTAAATATAATCAAATTCTGAGCAAAATATTAATTGCTCAAATCGAAACTGCGACGAGGTTTCTGTGTCATTTCCCCTTAAAAAGCACAGATATCACATATGATAAATACACAAGAATCCGAGCATATATTTGTGTTTTCTAAAAGGTAACCTTACAGAACATTATACTATACTCCCATTCTGTATTTTTCAGGCAAATAATAGCACCTAGTGTTCTACTCCTCGAACTACAAAGTAGAAACTACATCTTCTGAGTTCCAACAGAAAAAGCTATAGTAAAACCGGTGTAAGTTACTCTGGATCGGTTGTGTGAGGGTCGAAAGCGTGTCTAAGTCTGCTGGATACGATTCACTCATCAAAAACAACTTACTAATGTGCGGTACAAGCTAACAGGTCACACACGCTTGCAAGTGGTGAGTAAGCTTTTGAATAATGTATAAAGGTTATGTTTGTGAGCATCTCAGTATACAGCTCTGTTTATATACAGCACTCGAATTACTGAAGGACTACTTCAGTTTCATTTAGTTATATATATATATATATATATATATATTAATATATATATATATATATATATATATATATATACATATGCAACTAGAAACACACATACATGCAATGGAGCCTGCTCCTTCGAGCAGAAACAGACAACAGAATGAGGAGGAGGCAAAATGCAGGAGAAGAAAGATATGTCTTTCTGCACCGACCATCCCGTGCGAATTCTGCCCACGACTCTTTCACCACCGACTTGGACTCCGAAGTCACTTTCGGCACAAACATCAGCAGAGGAGAGTGGATGGAACCCAATGCTCAGATACGAGCTGGAACCGACCGACATACATACATGTATACATATACATATAAAACACACACACACTTACATACACATATGTGTGTGTTTGAGAGAGAGGGTGTGTGTGTGTGTGTGTGTGTAACTTCAACACAATCATAAACATTTATTTCCTTTCATATGACAGTTATGTACAGCGATAGATTGAATGGTACATTGCTTATGAATTTAAAGAAAATGCATTTTCAATCCTAACTAATAATCTGATCATAACATATCAGTCTTTTGAAGCATTTGAGATTTGCTTAATTTGAGCTAACAGCTACATTAACGTTAATGAATTAATGTGCTTATCATTCTGTACACTGCTTTATTTTGATAGATGATTTCAATAATTAATGATAATAAATATGACATAGGCACATTACTGTTACAATTGTGCCCTAGTAAGAAGTTTACAGCGGATGAGACGGCGAGTGTAGAAGAGAGAACGAGTAAGGAAAGAATGTGTGTGAGGGGCACAGAGATGGAGGGATTAGTACGTGCGTTTGTATGCATTGATTATTCATTCGCCTTACGCATCATTAGAGAACATTCGAAGGTCTCACACTCAGGTACGTGCACACATGCAGACATATACGCAAGATACCATTGCACATACACACACATGTGTATTTTTATATGCATGTGCGTGGTTACGTGATTTTGTATCCATGTAATCATCCACCACCTACACATAAAAATATAGAAATATATATATATATATACAGTGAGGTGTAAACGGATGTTAGTGAGTACATATCCCATTGCACCGATGAGATATGAATTTATGCACTGACGTATCGATGGGTCAAATGAATAAGCGATATCAGAGCATATAGTCGATTATCTAATAGAATGTTCACTTTGAAGATTAGATTATCAGAGAGTTAAAATCCAGATGAAAGTATACAACGATTGAAATGCATGTATATAAATAATGTAAAAATATTGTTCTAGGTTTGCTTGCTTCTTCATTATGTTTATCCTTCCACATTGATGCTCAGTTCACTTCGTCGATTGAAATACGGCTAAAATCATATAACAAAAGGTAAAACCCATGGTGAACCGTGTCTACAAAAGTATTTTGATTCACATTTGTGTGCTGGGGTTTATAAAGTACCCCTTTGACATGGAAGTTTTTTTTTTAGATGTTTAACCTTTCAAATACATTCGATTGCACTTGGTTATATGAACTACAGCTTTTGTTTATTTTGACATAGTAAAAAAAGAAGCTGCTTTGCTTTGGATCACACAAGTAGTCGCGTGAGAATTGTCTCTTATGTATTATTATATCCCTTTCTATCAAGCTGATATTCTGAAGAGTGCCTATAAATTTCGAAAATTCTTCCGTTTGATCAATGCCATACATGGGTTGTATGAAATGATTTCATCGATTTCACAATCATAACTTACGTTATTTCCACGAATTTATATGAACGCAGAACACAAACGGATGCAAGACTAAACATCTCTGTCACTTCACAATTGATGTTATGCTTAATCGAAAGAAATCAATATAATACGCAGGAACAAGCTCGAGAATATATGAGTGTCCCGGATTAAATTCATAACGATAGTTTGATTCGCAATTATGTCTGAACTGAAAATAATTAAAAAGTTGTCTTTTGTTTATCAGTATATATAGAATGTTTACCACTAATTATATACTGATCTTTATATTCAATTGACCATATAAATTGAATATAGTATTTGTAAACTTTAAGTTGGCTCTATGGTTAGGATTTGTTTTCAATTTCTAGCAGAAAATTCAGTTAACATTTATCTCTAATTGAATGTTTATTTAGGAAACATGAAGGCAGCAGACGCCGCACACACACACACACACACACTAATACAAGCATATACATATATTCTTTATTCTTTTATTCGTTTCAGTCATTTGACTGCTGCCATGCTGGGGTACCGCCTTTAGTCGAACAAATCGACCCCCAGGACTTATTCTTTGTAAGCCCAGTACTTATTCTTCTGTCGGTCTATTTTGCCGAACCGCTAACATCAGTTGTCAAGCCATGGTGGAAGGGGACAAATACACACACACACATACACACACACACACACATACACACACACACATATATATATATATATATATATATATATTAGCGGCGTACGTACACCCTTGTGCTCACTTTATAGTAGGTAGGTATCTAAATTTTGTACGACTCTTACTCTATCTTTTATTCTCTCTATCTTCTTTTCTCTCGCTCCCCCTCTCTCACATTTCTTCGCCCTCTTTCTTTAACTCCCACTATTTCCCGCTCGTTTATCTCCCCTGCATCTCTGCCTTTGATTTTTTTCTAATCCTTCAATCCCGCTGTCCCGTACCCATTTCTCCTCTTTCCACGTGACCATGATCTTTCTTTCTTGGCCTAACTGCCGACCGTCAACACGTCTTGTGTCCATCTCCCGTGTTCCTGCCTTTACGCTTTCACTCCATACACGCCAGTTCAATTTGAATCGTTCTCAGTCGAAAGACACCTGCTGTTATTTCTTGTTTATATTCGTAATTCTGTAACATGTTCGACGTTTTTTTGTTTGTTTGTTTGTTTGTTTTTTGTCTTTATTGCTGTACACATTCGCTAGCTTTCTTACAAAAGGGTCTAAAGATCTTAGCTTATCCTTTTTGGGTTCAACAGATCGAACCATCTCAAGTGAAACTGTCCGAAATGGTTGTGACTTCTGGTACTTGACTGAAGAAAGAAAGAAAAGAATGACCCATCTTTTTAGCCTGTCCTAATTGTTGTTTCTCTTGTCCGCCTTTGTATCGTCTATCTATCTGAACGCTTTAATGCCCTCTATTGCGATGTTGTTCCATATATATATATATATTCACACACACACATAGTTACTACACACATGATCTCTTCTTGAGATTTTATGACTAGCTATTTTGCTTGTTGCAAATCAGTGACCACTTTCTTTACAATATATTGCTGGTGGCAGCGAACCCTTACTATCTTTCTAGGAGCCACGCGACTGAGGATGAACCAAGCAGCTCGAAACTGAGTCAGTCACGCGATCCTGCTGTCTGCTAGAGGATGGTTGGGGCCCCTCTTCTGCTAGTAATACATATTATATAGAGAGGGTGAAGCTTCGCACCGATAGCCTGCTGGCGGACAATCCCCCTGGGATTAAACTAGTACCAATATGGAACAGACACTTTGACGTGGCGAATGACTTTACGTGTATATATATATATATGTATGTGTGTGTGTGTGTGCATGTGTGTGTTTGTGTGTATACATACACATACATATACATATAACGAGACAATAGTCCTAGTCTTGAAATTCAAATGACGTTTCACATATTTTAAATGCAACATGATGTTAATAACGGCGTGGTTGATGTGCTAAACGAGGCGACACACAAAGTGTACTACTAAAGTAGACTATAGCAGCATAAAGCTGGTACAAGCCTTAGAAGGCATCCCACGACACTGCGACATATTCACTACTTTATCGCTCACCCCCATCCAACACTGAAAGAATGAGGAGCGTCGCTAACCGCCCTGGTATTTCAACTAAATTCAGATAGATAACGAACAAATAGCATTTGGTATTCTATTGGACGCTCTACCGTTTCAATATAATCGCAATCGAAAATGCTAGAATTGATTTCAGTTGCCAATCTCGAATTTATCACGGTGAGTCTGGTGGAAGTTATTGCAACTCCGGGATTTCAAAGAACTGCTAAATGTAGTTTAACTGACGCAATAATCGTTGTTCTAGTCCATCCATATGTTTTTGTTGTTGAAGCTCAGGTACAATTTAATCTATCAAGTCGAAGATCAACCGCACTTGAACGGTGATCATCCTATCTTCATAAATATATGATAAATTATTTCTTCATTTAAGATGGTAAATTAATATGTTTATGGGGTTTCCGTTGCTATCTATAACTGATAAGTGAATGACATTGTTATAAAACGACATAATTGCAAATGGCATAGATGCTTTGTATTAATCATGAATACTTCGTTAGTTTTGAAGTCTTGAGTTTATACCAATAACAGTAACTATCTTAGTACGACGATGGTTCTATTTTGTGCATCGTTCCCTTAAGCTTATTAAAAATGAAATTTAATGTCATGACAACAATTTCTAAGTTATATTGCTGATGCTCTTTATGAAATAAGAAACAACACAGCTTGCTTAGTTGCTTAGTTTCTTTCACGAAATATATCAAGTCTCTTGTACTTTTAAAGAAAGAAGAAACGTATATTACCAATAACACTTTCTCTAATGAAACCTAAATCCAGAAGTGTGTTTCCATTTGTTATACAACGAAAACAATGATTTTATAAAAGCATGTATTTCATCTAAAGCTTAACTTCTTCTCCCTGTGAAGATGACAATCATCCTCTCGATTACTGGTATTTTACCTATTATTAACTATATGCACGTCATCGTCTATAAGTTAGGCAAAACTAGTCACCACTTTTCTTTTATCTTTGATGATCAGCATTATAACAGATTCGAATTCAAGAAAAAAAATTTTGATCCGGATTACATTTCCATTAGTATTTTCTTGAGAATAATTATATATTCTTATCAGTTAATCTGGTATTACTTTACTGTACATTTTCACGGATTGTGGTCACTTCTTGCAATACTGTATCATAGGGATGTAGAAAAAATTCTCCTTTAAATCACTCGAAAATAGAGTAATAAAAAAATAGAGGAGGAAATGAAAGGTATTATGCGCATTATATACTACCAAGTCAGAATGGAACCGTTCTTTGGTTTGACCTCTTAGCCAACGCATTTCACCTTGAGAGAAAGGATTTAGGTCGAGATTCGTTTGGTGACGTAAAAGCCCATACATCAATATAACGAGTTCTTGAAATCATTCGTTCTTTCATTTTCTTTCTTGTGTTTTTCTGCTTCTTTAACATTCTTTCTATTTTATATGCATAATACAGCCAATAACAAATATATATTTATATATTTTTAGCTACTTTATTTCACTCTTTAGATTTCAATCTTGAAACAAGATCTCCGAAGTTCAATTTCATTGAAAGGGAAAGACCAAAGTGTAAGACATAAGCACATGTAATACCGTCAGATCTAGCCATCAAAGTGCCGTCTGATATCTCTCAGTACTTGTGATGAATGGTGTCAATGACCCAATGGACCATTTCTCATTTAGTAGAAATGATTTATACTGAATGAAAGATAGAAATAAAGGGAGATACCTACAGAGAGGGGAAAATACGTACATACAGAGATCGAGTGGGAGTGATTGAAAGAAAAGAGACAGAAAGAGAGCAAAAGAAATTAGTAGCATTTCTAAAGTGATCACAAGAAGAGTGAGTCTAAGATGAAATCTTAGCCGTCTTGTCCGTTCTGTTGGATGTGTCCACCCACCACCATCACCATCACTATATTTACCATTGTCTGTTGTTTATTGATCTTGTGAATGATGAAAGGTACAGTTTGCTTTGGTACGGCTTAAAACCAAGAATGCGCAGACACACACTCACAAGCGAATATACATTGGCACGCATGCACAAACAAGCGTACTCATGTGTGCATTCACGCGACACTGCGTGTAGGTGTGTGCGTTTATACACATATCTGTGTATGTATGAATAGGTGTTGTATATATATATATATATTATATATATATATATATATATATATATATATATATATATATATATATATATATATATACATTGTAACTGCAAAGATACTTAAGCAGATATACACACACAGACATTATTGTATTTACCTCTGTAGAATAACTAGTAGAGCTTTTGAGAACCATATCTGAAATTTAGCAGGTATCCTGTGTTGAGTATTTCTTGCAAATAACCAAAACGTTATCTAGTATCACCATCTTAAAAACGTCTTGTACGCTTTGAATACATTTGATGTGGATTAATCGTACTAAAATCTGAAAGATACATACCTGTTTATATATGTGTGTGTGCGTATTCACCTTAATTATGCAGTTTGTCACAGTTAGTAATTACAGTCTTGAGGGTTATTCACACTCACGTTTTCCAGACGCTATTCACACGACCCAGCAAATTAAAGATGATTGGAATGTTAGCCTTCTGTTTTATTCGTATAAGAGTTGGTATGTTTACATAAATGTGTAAGGTGTGTGAGTCTATATTAATGAAGAAAGCACATATATTAGTAGGAAATATTGATGAAAATATATGTGTGTATATATATATACATATATGGATAGATATATATAGAGAGAGATATATCTACACACATACACACGCACATATATATATTGAAATATATATGTATATATGTATATATATACATATATATGTATATATATATATATATATATATATATATATATTATATATATATTATATATATATATATATATAATGTATCTTCAAAAGCACATGCACGACACACATTCATATACAAGCGAAAATACTAAATATATATAGGCATATGTAATTATATGTATATGCATGTACATAAATGTACGTATATATATATATATATATATATATATATATATATGTGTGTGTGTGTGTGTGTGTGTGTGTGTATGTGTGTGTTTCATGTAAATACCTACAGGCACATACACACACACATATATATATATAAATATACACATATATATCAGAATATATGTATATATGTGTATGTGTGTTTGTACGTGTGTGCGTGCGTGAGTGTGTATGTGGGTGTGTGGGTGTACACATATAGAATATATTTATTTATTTGAGGCAATTTATGTGTATTTATGCATGTTCTTCTGTATCTGTGTATGTTTCCTTTCGCTGTAGTATTAGTGCCCGTATATTTACTCTGTGTATATAACTGTGTATGTGCGTACAGAGTGTGTCTATTTAGCACCATTTAATTGCAGTCGCATCCACAAGCGAATCTATTAAATTAATGTTGATTGAAGATTTCTGCAAATACACTCCGTTCTCTTAATACAAATTATTCAACATGATTTCAATGGTGTGTATTTTAGCTGGCGGCCAAATAATTAAAGAAATAAATAAAAATAACGATTGAAAATAAAGTAAAATATATTAAAAAATATATAAACACACTCTCTGCTGAAAGTGAAAAGAAAACCTTCTTTCATCATCCATTTAAAAAAAAAGAAATAAGCAGACGAAAGAGGATATATGTAGAAGAAGAAGGAGAAGAAGAAGAAGAAGAAGGAGGAGAAGAAGAAGATCGTGATGATGGTGGTGGTGGTAGTGGTGGTGGTGGTGGTGGTGATCTCATCATTGCACAATAATAACTGCAATAACCGTACACTTTAATTGCATTACAAACAATACCAGCAACATCAACGTAGTTTTATCAACCTAGCGAAAAAAACAAAAGCTACAATGTAGTTTCACCTGTTAGCTGTTAGAAGGTGTTAAATAACTGACTGGGTAATATAGCCCTAGACGTAGAGATTCTGAATAAAAGACTGGATGGTCACGGCTGGAGAGAATTTGACACCGGGCCTGCTTGATCAGGAAGAACTTGGGATAAATGGTATCAGCAGCAGCAGCAGCGGCAGCAAAAATCTGACTTTAACAACGTGAATGACAATAATAAACAGGAATAAGGCGGCGAGCTGGCAGAAACGTTAGAACGCCGGGCGAGATGCTTAGCAGTATTTCGTCTGCCGTTACGTTCTGAGTTCAAATTCCGCCGAGGTCGACTTTGCCTTTCATCCTTTCGGGGTCGATAAATAAAGTACCAGTTTCGCACTGGGGTCGATATAATCGACTTAATCCTTCTGTCTATACTTGTCTGTCCCCTCTATGTTTAGCCCCTCGTGGGCAGTAAAGGAAAAAAAAGAGAAAAAAGAATAATAAACAGGAATAACGTGCAAGATGACAGAAGAAAGGTAAAAGGAGGAAGAAGAAGAAGAAGAAGAAGAAAGAGGAGGAGGAGGGTGAGGAAGAGGAGGTGGGGAAGTGATATCCTGGTGTTGCTTTTCTCTTTTTTTTGGTGATAGATTTTGGTGATTTTGTGGCAAAGAAAGTTGGAGGAGCTGTTGTGAGGGGAGGAGCGGTGATAACCATTGTTAGTAGGGGGAAATTTAGATGATTATGTATGGAGATCGGAGAAGGAATAGAAAGGAGTTTTTGGACAAGGACAAGAAATTATATGAGAGCGTGGGGGGAGGGCAGTGTAAATTATGGCGTGAAAGAAGTAGGTGGAGAAGGGAAGGGAGGGAAGGGATAATGTAAAAAGAGGAGGAGAGGGAGGAGGTTATGAATAATGAAGATGTCGGTGGATGCGGAGACAGAGACAGTAGCAAGAGCAGAGGGGAGGAGCAGAGTAAGATGGAGAGGTGGAGAGGAGTGATGGTGGTAGTGTGGAGGAGGAGCGGGAGGAGGAGGACAGAAAGGTGTATGAAGAGAAAAGAGAATAAGAATTGTAATGTGGAAGACGAAGACTGTAAAAACTAGAGGAAGAGTATGAGTTAAGAGTTGGAGAAAATGAAATTTAGAAAAATAAAATAAAATAGATAAATAAATGAATTAAATTAGAATAAAAACCGCAGTGAAGTAAATTTATAAATCTCTTTGATTAAGATGTCATACGTAGCCTATTAACACATTCTGTGCCTTTAATGTGGGGCATCATCATCATCATCATCATCATCATCCTCATCATATCCTTCCCCTCCTCATCAGCATCGTCGTCGTCATTATCGCCGTCGTCATCATTGTCGTGCCCGTTGCCGTTGTCGTGCTCGTTGTCGTTGTCGACGTTGTCATTAGCACGTGAAAAAGCCTCTCACTTCTCACAAATTTTATTCCCATCATTTCATTCTTAACGAAATCCCTACTTCCCACCAAAAAACACATACAATAGAGATAATTCAATTTCATTCCCACTACTTCTATCATTTACTCTTATTTTCGTTTAAATACGCTGTGTTTATGTGTATAATTGTGAGTGTTTATGTGCATAGACGCACTGTGTGTGTATGCATGTGTGAGTGTGTGTGTGTGTGTGTCTTTGTTTTGATAGCCTTTACTTTCTTTTAATGTGACCCCTCTATAATATTCTATATTTAATGCTGTTACACTATCTCCCTATACCAACATTATCAAAGCAATGTCTTTCCTTTTCTTTCAATGTCTGTCTCATGCATTTTCTATCTTTGTGTGTCGCTT
Source organism: Octopus sinensis (assembly GCF_006345805.1). NCBI lineage: Eukaryota > Metazoa > Mollusca > Cephalopoda > Octopoda > Octopodidae > Octopus > Octopus sinensis. Next base: position 129,989,903 of record NC_042998.1, on the reverse strand, counting down.
TATACATTTTCTCCCTCCCTCCTCTGTTGCGTCCCCCTCGAATGTATATTCTTATTCACTCACCGTGCGTGCCTTCCTTATAGAATTTCTATTCTTATAAGACAAATCTTATGAAGAAAGCTAGCTTATTTTGTTTGCAGTTGTTTTATTTATATTTTATTTATTTATTGTAAGAGCTTTTTTTTTTCTTCCATTTGTTTTTTCTGTGACTATAAGCTCTCCAAATATACAGAATATCTAAACTCATAGTAAAAACTCTGCTTCTCTTCATTTCTAAATACATGGAAATAAGCACATACAAACATACACACACACACGCACATACACACACACATACACATACATGCACTGAAATAGACCGATTGAATGATAGATAGATAGATAGATAGATAGATAGATAGATAGATAGATAGATAGATAGATAGATAGATAGATAGATAGATGTACACACACACACATACACACGCACACACACACACACACACAAACACACACATATATACAATATATATATAAGCTTTTGTGCACATTCGTATTCATGTGTGTTGGTGTGCGTGCTACAAATGTCTACAGTTATACATATTTTCTTCACATGCTTATAAGCATTTATATACATGTACATAACAATAGTTATGATTTATGCATATGGATACACAAACATACACACACGTATGTATAAATGTATGTATGATAACATGTATGTATGCTTGTAGGTATGTATCATTAGCTTTTTACCTTCTTCCTTCTTTCGCTTTTCTTAGCTCCCCACTTACATAAAACACAAACCAGGCTTTCTTGTCCCATTAATATCCCATTATAACATTTGTTTATCCCCCACAAACCTACAGCCTCATCTGCTTCACCATTCTGAGGCTCTTTAGCTCATTATTTTCCTTTATCTGTCCTTACAATCGCCCGGAGTTAGTAATACCACCGCCTTGTTCCTTTCCGTTATTACGCACAGCAGATATTATAAAACTATTTCTTAATTACTTTCGTAATCTTTATGAAAATCCAATTGCAATAGCCGCTGGAAGATAGGATTCAATGTTTGTTGGAATTACCTTATATGCATACACTGTTTCGATATGTCTGTTTGTGTTGTATATCTCTACGTATACGAAAATGCAACGAACGTATGTGTCAGTATGTTAGTGTGCCATATAATTATGTATGCATTTCGCTATATAAATGTGTGTACATTCTCAGATTATCACGCATATAAGTACCTACCGGCACACATATCTATATACAGATACGCACACTCAAAATATACACAAACATATTTGATCCAACACACACACATATATATATATATAAACGCGCTCGTGTATGTATGTTTATAGGCATATAGGTATGTATGTATGTATGTATGTGGTTATCTGATTATGTACATATACATACATATATATATATATATACATATGTATATGTATGAATATATATATATATATATATATATATAATATATATATATATATACCTACGTATATAGATACTTATGCACTTTTGCATGTATCTATGCATGCATGAATATATATCATAGTCCATCAGCGTGTGTATTTCTATGCGAGAGTATGCATGTATCTTGTGTACGAAGAAACGTGTTAATTGGCTATATTTTTGAAAGTCAAGAAGCTACGTATGAATGTTTCTATCTCCAATAGATTGTATTTTTGTCGACGAGTGTTGGTATTCGTTGTTGTTACATTTTATGAGTATAAAAATATAAATCGTGCTCAGAAATGCAACTACGCACGTGCTCGCCGTCATGCAGACATACATACATACAAACGCACACAAACATGCACGTATACACACACGCTTATATGTACATTTAAAAACATATATGCATAAATATATAATATATATATAAAATAAATATAAGAGAGTGGTCACTATATGGCTCACTCTAGCCCAGTTAATCCAAAAGGTTTCAACCACGAAAATACATGTTTCCCATGAAAGTCAGTACGATTGTTAGCTCACACGGACAGGGCAATAAAAAATAACAAAAATACAGATTATTTTGGACAATTGTTTCGCTATTAATGAATTAATGTAATTTTACTTACAAAAAAATCCATTTGTAGCTCGTCAGCCAAACTATCTGGATGAAATCCACTCAATCACACGCCAGATTTTACCATAACGATAAATACGCGTGTGGTTCAATTGAATTACATCCGACGTTATAATTCAAATGCCCCAACTAACAGCGCGCCAAACTTTCACGGAAAACAAATACAGCATTTAGAAATAAATGCAGCATAATTATAATTAATTAATAAGTTCTGCTGTTAACTGTATATTGTGTAGTGACCATAGCTGGGAGCAGTAGTCCAAGCGGGTGAGGACGAATGTCTTCTAAAGGACCATCAGTGTCTCCTTCTCTCTTGTTCTGAAAGTTCGGAGGATTCATCCAGCTAGCCGTCTGCATTTTATTACCAAATTGGCAATATGCACTTGGAAAGATGCATCATTGCTCATGTCAATGCCCAGGTCACGCACTGATTTTGACTCAGGAATTGCAATTCTTCCCGGACCAGTGTATCCGGTTTGCATGTTGGTCAGCTATGTGTGCCGGTAGCGCAGGGCTTGGAACTTTCCTGCATTAAACTGCATGTTGTTGTCCTCGGCCCACCTATGTATTGTATCCAACCCCCGTTGCAATACTTCCAGGGTTTTGTATTGTCTGAGAGACCTATGTGTCATCTGCATAGCTAGCAAGGGTGGCCATCTTAGCAACTGATGGCATGTCTGAAAGGGCCACTATGAACAGCAATGGTCCCAAGACAGTGCCTTGTGGAACATCACTTGTTATTTGTATTTCCTTGGAAGTGGCTGCTTTCTATATTTTAGGAATTTGTGCGGGCACTCTCCAAGTTTTCCACCTATGCCGAGATCACGCAGTTTGTGACATCACCAATGGTGCAAATAACGTGAAATACGTAAACAATAGAATTGAATACTGAGACAACGGGGGAAAAGGAAAAGCAGGACAAAAAAACATAGAGAAATGACCCTTCATCAGTTGTCGGCTGCGTATCTACTCTTCATTTCGAGCATTCAACGACAATATGAGTCTTCAAAGACAGTTAATCCCATAAATTCTAAACTAGAACTTAGGATTTATGGAGGGTCAAAGTTGGAAAGAAAAACATGACAGTGGAGACATACAAGGAAATCCAACGAAATCAAACAGATATGTATATGAGTTAGGAGTTAGAGATATTTATAACTATCAAACAGACAGGCAGAATGACAGGCTGACGGACAAATAATCAAACAGTGACACACATTTGGCAAACAGCTAGCCAAACAGGCAGACAGAGAGGGGAACAGACAGACAGTGTGATAGACATATGGACAGGCACTCTGACGTGGGCGCCTGCGATTAGGCAGAGATATAGAAACACAGATGCTTAGATACATACGTAAATAGAAAATGAATGGAAGAAATTGCAGCAGATTTTAATACGTTGACAGCAGCTTCGTGTCACTGATTTGTACGTCTTCGTTTACTTATTTCACCGAAAAAGAAATTTCAATTAATACATGTAACTATATATATACATATATGTATGTATGTATATATATATGTATGTGTATATGTATATATGTATATATATATATATATATTTATATATATATACATGTATATGTATATATATATATAATTTATTATATATATATATATATATATATATATATATATAGTATATATGTATATATATATGTAAATATATATGTATATATATGTATGTATATATATTATATATATATATATATATATATATATATATATTGGTATATATATATATATATGTATGGCATATATATATGTGTGTATATATGTGTATATATATACATAAATATATATCCATATATATATATATATATATATATGTATAAACATATACTCTTTTACTCTTTTACTCTTTTACTTGTTTCAGTCATTTGACTGCGGCCATGCTGGAGCACCGCCTTTAGTCGAGCAAATCGACCCCGGGACTTATTCTTTGTAAGCCCAGTACTTATTCTATCGGTCTCTTTTGCCGAACCGCTAAGTGACGGGGACGTAAACACACCAGCATCGGTTGTCAAGCAATTCTAGGGGACAAATACAGGCACACAATCACACACACACATATATATATATACATATATATATATAGATATATACGACAGGCTTCTTTCAGTTTCCGTCTACCAAATCCACTCACAAGGCATTGGTCGGCCCGGGACTATAGCAGAAGACTCTTGCCCAAGATGCCACGCAGTGGGACTGAACCCACAACCATGTGGTTGGTTAGCAAGCTACTTACCACACAGCCACTCCTGTACATAATTATATATGTATGTATGTATATGTGTGCCTGTGCGTGTGAGTGTATGTGTGTGTGCTGTTGTATGTGTATGTATTTACGTGTATAATATATATATATGTATATGTGATATGTGTATATGTATATTTATTTAGGTATATACATGCTTCTATGTGTGTATGTGTGTGTGGGTGTGAGTGCTACGAGGAAAATAATAATAAGAAAAAATTATAAAAAACACTGCAATCCCTCTCTTAACGCTGGAAATTTTCGAAATTATGTGATACCCATCGACAATATAATAATCGTATTGATATGAAACTGATACCTGGAGACTTTTCGATAACGTATGGTGCAATATTTTATTCTCAGTAGGGACTTATTTTTCCAATTATTATCTCTCATATTTAAACTTCCTCGTTGGGGGACTAATTATGATGTTGCTGCTACTACTACTACTACTACTACTACTATACTACTACTACTACTACTACTACTACTACTACTAATATTACTATTACTACTATTAGTATTATTATTATTACAATTATTTAGCATCAGCAGCCGTAGTAGTAGTAGTAGTAGCAGTGGTAGTAGTAGTGGAGGTGGTGGTGGTAGTAGTAATGGTGGTAGTGGTGGTGGTGGTGCTGACGTTGTTGTTGATGGTGGGGATGTTGGTGGTGGTGGTGGTGTTAGTAGTTGTGATGGTGGTGTTTTGTAGTGGTAATAGCGGTAGTGTCGTTGGCGGCGGTTGTAGTGGTATTTGTATAAGGCGTCTCACATTTATTCTGTTGAAATTTCTATTATGTTACACGTTAGCATTATCATCTTTATCATCATCATCGTCTGCATTATTGGTTTCAGTGTCATCATCATCATCATTATCGTCGTCATCATCATTATCATGATCGTCATCACCATCTTCATCATCATCATCTTCGTGGTCGTCATCATCATCATCGTCATCATTCCCATGAACATATCAAACAGCAGTTACAGATTTACTAACGACAATGCAAATACCATCATCGTCGACATGTTACTTACCTATGGATGGCGACAGTACTCTGCTGGATACTAATATAAGACAGTGATGTCTAAAAAATCACATACGAGACAAAAGATGAGATAGCATTACTATTATAATTAACCGCGGCTGATTTCATCTTCATAATAACGATGCTAATTTAGTAAATTTTTTTATGTGAGTGTATGCATGTGTGCACTGGCACATGTATTTGCTTCCATGGGTTTATTCTCCAAATATTTAATTATGTAGACATAACTGGTTATAAGAATAAAACGCACTAGGGAAAAATACTCTGCTTTTACTTTTTCCATCGTTGCTTTTTTTTTTAAGGTGATGAAATAACATAGTAACCAAGGCGAGGCACATACGGAACTATTAGTAATATGAAAAGATTTCAATGTTTATTCTATCTCTTTGCGATATGAGATCAAATAACACCATGAACTACTTGTTTAGAATATTTAATCAATCATGTATTACAGACATGAAATACATATTTTGTCCTGTGACTTGTTGACTCAGAGCGAAAATAATTTTCTGTTGAGTGTATATCAAGAGAAAACAACGTTGATTTTCGGTTTTGGAGATCATGCTGCTAACATGTTTACAATTTATAAATTTGTTACCAAATATATAACGAAGGATAAAAGAATGTGTTATATTATATTGAACAAAAAAGTGTTAAGAAAATTGCGTTGTTTGTGAAAAGGTGAGCGAAGGGTAACAGAAATTAAAGCTGATGGAATAAAAAATTAAGCTCTTACCTTTGCTAAGTCTGCTAAGAAAATAGAAGGTAACGCAATACTGGTTTCGGGCTTTGTATTAAACAATTTCTAGCCCCTCTTCAGGTACGTTTACCGCGAAAAAAGCTAAATTGACTTCTTGTGTGTTTGTGTGAAGGCCCAAGGCATATACAATAAAGAACTAAGTGAATAATTTATAAATATGCAAATATGGTACTAATCGATAATAATATTAGCGGCAATTCAAAGCGTGAACCGTGAAGGCAAGTTTTTAAAAAAATATTAGTTAAGACGAATTGCATTGGACTCCGGTGAATTTTCCGAAATTCCCCTGTCCCACCCCTTCTAAAAACACTCCTTCCCAAGAAAAATTGTATATTAGAAATTTAAATGATATAACACATATTTGAAGAAAATTTCATTGAAAAATACCCATTTTTCTGAAAGTTATGATCATCCAAATTCGTGGGGCAAAAATCTGTGGTTATGCCTTTTAAACTTGCCTGCACGGTAATATCTATTAATAATATATTTGTGTGTGTGTGTGTGTGTGTGTGTGTATGGTGTGTGTGTGTGTGTGTGTGTTGTGTGTGTGTGTGTGTGTGAGCGCGCGCTTGCGTGCATGTGTGTATGTATGTATACATGTATAAATGTATATATATATATATAGAAAGAGAGAGAGAGGAGGAAATGTGTGCGTGTGCATGTGTGTGTGTTTGCATATTTATGAATATATAAGGGGGTTGGACAAAATAAGATTGTTCAATGGAAAATTTATTTTTCCACCTTTGGCTTATATCACGGCTCAGTAAGTAGATGAATTGTCTTGTACACGTTCTGAATGTTGTTTGAGGAATTTTGGGCTATACCTCATGTAAAACCAGCTATAGATCTTTCAGTGACGATGGCGGAATGAAGGGGCTCGTCAACTTTTCATTCAAAACGCAATGGAGAGGTTTAACAATTGCATCCTTTCTATAGTATGGAGGTCACTACAAACGGTTTTTGCTGACACAGGGTCGGCAAAGTGGTGTCAACGTAGCTGTCACCTTTGTTGGTAACATTAGAGACGGTATCTCTCGAAGCATTGAACGAGTCATCCCTTTTATTGACTAAAGCTAGAGTCATCCAGGCTTCATCAATGTGTCTTTTTTGTAGATGCATTTTAACTTGTTAAAATGTAAACACCTGCCAAAAGAGGAACGTAAAATACAGAGCAAAAATATGGTATATGAACACATATATCCAGACTAGATTAGTGTTGAACTTTTCCCAATCGGAAAATATAAATTAAGAGATGTTTCCCTTATTTCGTCCAGCATCTGTACACACGCACACACACGCACACACACATCCACACACACACATACACATATATACATACATATATATACACACATACAATAGACAGACGGATAAATATATATATATTATTATATAAATATATTGTTACACACAAATGTGTTATATATAGTGTGTGTTGTGTGTGTGTGTGTGTGGTGTGTGTGTGGTGTGTGTGTGTGGTGTGTGTGTGTGTGTGTGTGTGGAGCGCGCGCCTGCGTGCATGTGTGTATGTATGTATACATGTATAAATGTATATATATATATATAGAAAGAAGAGAGAGAGAGGAGGAAATGTGGTGCGGTGCATGTGTGTGTGGTTGCATATTATGATATATAGGGGGTTGGACAAAATAAGATTGTTCAATGGAAATTTATTTTTCCACTTTTCTTATATCACGGCTCAGTAAGTAGATGAATTGTCTTGTACACGTTCTGAATGTTGTTTGAGGAATTTTGGGCTATACCTCATGTAAAACCAGCTATAGATCTTTCAGTGACGATGGCGGAATGAAGGGGCTCGTCAACTTTTCATTCAAAACGCAATGGAGAGGTTAACAATTGCATCCTTCTATAGTATGGAGGTCACTACAAACGGTTTTTGCTGACACACGGGTCGGGCAAAGTGGGTGTCAACGTAGCTGTCACCTTTGTTGGTAACATTAAGACGGTATCTCTCGAAGCATTGAACGAGTCACCCTTTTTATTGACTAAAGCTAGAGTCATCCAGGCTTCATCATGTGTCTTTTTTGTAGATGCATTTTAACTTGTTAAAATGTAAACACTGCCAACAAGGAACGTAAAATACAGAGCAAAAATATGGTATATGAACACATATATCCAGACTAGATTAGGTGTTGAACTTTTCCCAATCGGAAAATATAAATTAAGAGATGTTTCCCTTATTTCGTCCAGCATCTGTACACACGCACACACACGCACACACACATCCACACACACACATACACATATATACATACATATATATACACACATACAATAGACAGACGGATAAATATATATATATTTATTTATATAAATATATTGTTACACACAAATGTGTATATATATGTGTGTGTGTGTGTGTGTGTGTGTGCATATGTGTGCATGTACGAGGTGGGTAGCCAAAAGGGCAGGTATTAACTATCATATGTTTAGTAATACTCAATATATTTACATATAATTTTTGCATTATATTTACAAGCCACAATTTACTTTAACTGTTTGTCTCCTAAAGGGTATGAATTTGTAATTTTGTGCTATTCTGTTTCCAAATTATATAGTTATGTGATTTTAGGATTATATAATTTATGCATTTTATAAAATTTATGTATGTCTTTCAAAGATAGGGAATAATGTTTCGTTTAGCTGATTACTGATCGATATTTAAAGAAAGGATTAAATGGAAAAATTTGTTTGTTCAGATCAAGAACTGATTATTTTCCAAATCGTTCATCATCACACTGGAGGTCATAGATTGCAATTAGCTGAATATTAATTTCCAGAAGGGTGGAGAGATCTTGGATGCAGTGGTGTCATGGTCTGCTAGCTGACCATATAATGCATCTTTTAATATCATTCTATAGTTATTCATCAACTCGAAAGTATATTGCACTTGTGTACCTGAGATGAAAGTATGTATTATAGATTCATTTCTTCTGATCATAACATACTGTACCAGTATATTCATTTGAACACAGTTTTAGAATATGATGAAAGGCCGAAGAAAATCTCGAAGTATATATTAACGCTAAACACCATATCCAGGATTTAATTAAATTGAAATCGCTAGTCAATAGACATTCCATAGTATTCAGAATATTGACCACTTATTGCACATAAATATTGAGCCCCTGTTCTTGTAGTTTGTCCGCTTATCTGAATATGCTTGAGTAAGGCTGTTTCCGTGTAAGTCATCATGTTACCCATTTATTTAAATCAGAACATTTAAATATCCTGCTTTCTCTCTCTCTCTCTCTCTCCTCTCTCTCTCTCTCTCTCTCTCTCTCTCTCTATCTATCTATCTATCTATCTATCTATCTATCTATCTATCTATCTATCTCTCATTCTCTCTCTTGCTCGTGCGCGTTCTCTGTCTCTCACCAGTTCTAATGAAGATAAACAACTGCATAATGCTAAAATGTGACTAAACGTATTCAGCTTTGAGTGAAAACAAGTTTGTCGCCTAGCGCACCTCTTTTTCACATCACTTCCTCCGTACATTAATATACATATCATAGAAAAGTGGGGAAAACCCACTACCGCAAATTTTCACTATCCATGAAATCAAGTGATGAGATATAAAGGCACCAAAATATGCATCTACGGAGAATGCAATGTAAACATAATACATTAATATTTAGATTTGAACTGTCAATCAATCAATACCTTAATAGATACGGTTGTGTTTATTCACTTCGATACCATGCGAAATGCAACATTTAGACTAATTGAACTGAATATTATTACTTCTAGCTGGGAAAGAAAGAAAATAAGTGTCCTGTTCTAGCTAAAAGTAGAAATGGAAGAGGATAAGTCATGCGAAAATAGGGAAGAGTCAGAAAATGTAAAAAGAAACTCTATGTACACTTCTCTTTCCCCCTCGCTCTCTCTCTCTCTCTCTTTCTTTCTCTCTCTCTCTCTTTCTCTTTCTCTTACTCTCTCCTGACATGCACATAAATATATAGATAGACAGACTGACAGACAGGCGGATGGACTGACAGACAGAGAGGCAGATAAATAGATACGCTTGTGTATATGTGTGTGATCGTTTCGATTAGGAGGTTTCAGATATTTGGTAAATTAAATGACCTGGACATAGAATTAACGTGTTAGTGGTTGAGTATTCTAAGGTTCGTGTAATCACAAAGTATTTCTCGAACAAAATAACAGGACACAAACCGCAAATTTGAATTGCAAGTTCAAATAATACATCTGTTTTCTATGCTGTTTCTCTCTAACCGATTTCATTGAGAAGATGTGCTGGACCGAGATCACAGAAACAGAAAAAGGATATTTACATAAGGTGACACACAATGCGATTGAACCTATCGAATTCATATGGCTTAGAGAGACGAAATGAGAACATACAGGGTACATAAATGTGAAATAAAAAGAGAAATAAAAATTCACTTTAAAATATTGTAAATATTACAAACGTAAAAACCTTTGAGCAATGAAGATGATGACGTAGGCAAAATAAGTAGATTATTATCAATAAATGAAGAAAGAACTTATTCTTCCTTTTATCTTCCTTTTATCTTCCTTTTATCACGAAATATTACAGAATCATTACGCAATCTGTATAAGGCAATACAATATATTTTCTCTGTTATTTTCATTTATTGAAACGACTTTATATATTTTGGTTAAATACTCGTATTAAATGTATTAATACTTCGATTCTGAAATCGATGGACGAGTAAACGTATTTTTCCGAGTGTGGAGTACAGATCTCTAAAGAGTCCCTGAAGGACTCCTCAATATTTTTGGTAGATTTCAAAATTATTATTCTTCAACAAGAATAGTATTGTCAGCGATTTCGAAATTTCGGTCACTTAAGCCTTCATCAGTTTTCGGGTTCATTTTCTTTGTTTTCTTAGCTGGTTGAAAATACAAAGACACTGGCAATACTATTCTCTTTAAAGAATA
>NC_042998.1:129951310-129976310 GCF_006345805.1 Octopus sinensis | reverse complement strand
GTCTTTTATCCTTTCTGGGTCGATAAATTAAGTACCAGTTGAGCACCCGAATCGATGTATTTTCCTTCCCACCTCATCCGAAATTTCTGCCCTAGTGCCAAAATTTGGAACCAGTATTTCACCTTAATGGAAAAAAAATCTCATTAGTGTTAGTGATAACTCTTGTTGGGAAATAAAAGACAGACAACTGCAAAACCAAAGGGTCATATAGTGTTGAAGGAATCCGATGTTTGGTACATACGATTACTTAAACCAACAGGATTCGATCTTTCTAGACCTCGCAAATGAAGCCTAGTCTTATATTCTTTGGAAAGCGATTAAGGACTGAGCTAAAATGCAAGATTTAAGGGTAAAAAGTTTTCAACTGATTGACGATTGTTATGATAATTGCGGCGAGGATTTTGCTATGGATCCCTTCTGCATCACGAATACATACAGAAGTGGTAGTCAACGTAAGTATTCTGAAAAATTATTGGATTTACCCCCGTATTCACCAAAGAAAAGACTCACTCCCCGCTCTATATCCCTGTGAAAGTTATAATCAGATTGGCTTGTCAATTGTTCTCTTTTGCTTTTCTTCACAAGACATGTTATTGAAACTACATATCTTTCTGTTTTTAACTACATTTTAAATCTTTCTAATTCTGGAGCTGAAATGATCACTGTTATTCCCCCATTCTCAAATGCCACCAAACAGGTCTGTTCATACTTCCCGGTTTCCTTGAGTTTGTAGGGAATATATGGAATCAATAGGTTATAATTACTAGATAGAAATCGTCTTAAATAACAGAAACTTATTTCATTTGAAAACTTTCATTCATTTCAGGTTGCAGTGGATGACGATGAACGTGCAGATCCTGAGTAAGTCATGCTGGAAAGGGTCGACAATTTGCTTTTTTGCAATACATATGTTTCTTGGCCATGCTTAGTGCTAATCAATTCACTTCTGAACCAGAAATTTATTTTCTACGACAGTTAATCTGAATTTAAGCTTCATACTTCATCTACAGTCGAATACTGTCTGTTCTTGTGTGTGCTTTGGGTTTGTTAGCAGTCGTGTTCGTTTAGGGGCTGCGATAAGAGTTAAGGTGTGCATTAAAAGAATGGATAAAATATAGGAATCATACATGGGGATTTCACAAATTCCATACGAGTATACTAGTTATAAACCATCTTTAATGTTATGGATACTATTCTACTTGATTCAAGATGTAAGTCAATGATAGTTGCTGAAGCCAATCCTTGTCAAAATGAGTCAGAAAAGTAGATATTCTGGGACAGGTTAGCATTGCTTGAGTAGAAATATGACCAATTTTTTCCTAATCCATGATCATCTCGTCACTGTGTAATCTAGAACTACATTGTCCCAAATAGATTTCCTTTTATAAGAAGGTAACGTAGAATGATTAGAAGTAATTCAGCTATTATTTTGCTGAAGGCGACCAACTTCGAAAATACTTTCTGGCGTAGGGCCGAGCACATTGTATTTGTAGGTATGTACAGAATTACGATGTAATCCCTTGAGTTAACGTTTGTTTTCGGAGGGCACCAAAGTAGTCTTCGACAGCTCAGATTCTTGTTTGTGTGTTATCTTCAGTTGTACCACAAGTACAAATTTCATGCAGATCTATGAAAATACTCTAAAGTACTTCATCTCAAAATACCGAAATTATTGGTGCAGTTAAATGGGTTAATCATCGATTTAAACAGGATAAATGGAACAAGTTTCGTTAATCGGAAAATAAGCGAGAAAGGTTGGAAATTCATAAACGCATAAACACAGGAACGCAGATTGGCTTAATACACATGCGAACACATGGATATAACTCACAAATGCACTCGTATATATGTATTTTATTGTATGCATGTATATATATATATATATATATATATATATATATATATATATATATATATATATATATGAGTACATAAATAAAGCAACTTTTTATACTTCTAAGCATGTATTTAGAGTACATATGTTTTGATTCGGTAAAGAAATATCTTTATAAATATAATCTAAAAATGAAATAATGCATGTATATTAACTAAAGTTGTAACATGCAAGCAAAGCAGAAGAAAGAAAAAGTGTAGATACGCATACAGATCATATCTAAATTGTTTGTCGATCTTAGAGAAGCATTATACTTTTGTATTTCCAAGTGGCTTGAAAATAAACCAATTTCATTCTGCAGTGTCCATACGAATTGTTCTGCAGAAGAAAAATCACTCTGCGTAATAATATATGTGGCGATCAGACACAGTAATAAGGAATATTTTTTATTTATATTATTGTTTATATCTATATCTATATGAAATAATATTATTAATACAATCAGACAAGTTATGGGTTTAGGCTGCCATATTGCAAAGTAATTTTTCATCGCATCCAGACATCAGGGAATGGAATAGATAAAATCCCAGCTACATATGTTTCATAGCTAGAAGAACATCGCAATTAGTAAATTATCTAAACGCGGTGTAGACTGCAAGCTACTCTTCAGGCCAAGAATACCTTGATTATATGAAGTGTTACATTGTCACCAGGTCTCGTATTCACTCTTTGAAGATACGATCTAAATGCGTACAAAGTACAGTTCGAGAGGAAAACATATTTCTGAAGAAGAAGACAAAAACAACATGCGGAAGGAAATTAGGCAGTATGAATGTTTCTCGTTTGTAATGGTGGCTAGATTCAACGTAATTTCGGTCCTTTTAATTTCGTGGAATTAAATGGTTTTGAATTAGTCAGGCAACTTTGGCTAACCCTGTATATATATATATATATATATATATATATATATATATATATATATATATATATATATATATATACAATACCTACCTCTTATCTATTTATCTTTTCTCTCACCAAAATATATCTTTATTCCTCCTCTCAGTATTTGCACAATTTAGGATCTGCTAACATTCACTTCATTTTTCCCCCAATAATGGAGTACTGCTTGACAATTGCTTCCTTATTCTGACCATGGTGTGCCACTTAACCATACTTTCTGAATATGAATTTACCTAAAGAAGGCCCGATTTAACTGGATTTAATTGAAATCCCCGACACTCCTGGACATAATGGATCACAACAAATAACACTGGTAATTAATCTTCTTCCACTGTCTAATCTATATTTCTCTGATGACGGTATACCCAACCTACTGTCTTCGCTTCACAAGATGGTCTATATAGCTGGTATATCCCAGAGAAAACTGTCACATCTTTACAATTCGTTATGTAGTTAAACTTTTGGCTGAAACAAATGAAAATTAAATGTCCTCCTGCATTGCCTAATTGTTTTGCCTTTCCTCACTACTTTAACATATACGTACGTATGTATGGATGTATGTATGTCTATGCATGTATGTATATATATATATATATATATATATATTATATATATATATATAAACACATACATATATACACACATATATATAAACGTACATATATATATATATATATATATACATATCTGCTTCCACACACACATGTATACAGTGTCAGGTTTCATGAAAACAATTTCACACTAAACTGGAGGATTACTCTATACTTTTTAGTAAAATGCATATTAATAAATCATTTGCAAGAGAATGATTGATAGTAGCTCTGAAGTGTTAGCTTTCTCACCTGCATCGCAATAAAGGCAAGAAAATCGACACTTGAAAACTACTATCAATCTTTTCCTTTGTAAAATATTAATAAACATGTTTTCTACCGAAATGTATCAAGTAATGTGTCAGTTTAACGTGAAACTGTTTTCATGTAACTCGACGTAATATATACATATATATATATATATATATATAGTGAAAATATCCTCCACATCATTATGTATGTGTGCGTGTATGTGAGTGTGTGTGTGCGTGTGAGTGTATATGTGTGTGTGCGCATGTGAGTGTATATGTGTGTGTGTGTGTGTGTTTTGAAACAATTGCGATTCTAATTAATGGCTGACAATAACTATGTTTACGTACTGGTCATTTCCTTATATTTTCATGTCTCACTTTGATTTTTACTGTTACATATTTAGCATGCACATTATCCTGTTATTGTTTATGATTACTTGTCCTCTTTACAGTGATCACTGTACTTCTTTCTTCTTCGTTAGCTCTTTCATTGATTGTCTATGTTTCGTGCAAGCATAAACATCGGAGTCACTGTCAACCTTCCTTGTAAAAAATTCAATAACGATCTACTCTAAAAGATATACTTGTTCAGCCGTCAGTTATATGGCATCAAGCTTGCCTGGGAATTGGATCAGTTATATATTCACAGGCAGAAAATCATTTCTCACCCTTATGATTCTTAACACTGAATTGCAAGTTATCGGTATTTCATTGGATAAAGAGTTAATCGTTTTAGTGGCCATTTCACATCAAGTGGTGTAATCGGTAATCCGGAGATTCTCAGAAGTTGGTGGTTGTAAAGCAACTTATGTACAAAAGAGAGATACATATCACTTTTTTATTTTACTGTAGACCTTCCTATTCACGTAATAATTTCTGTAAAATTTACCAGCTAATACCTCAAATTTCGCAAACCGTGAGCCCTGTTGTTGGCAGCAAAATAGTATTCCAATTAAAAGCTATCGTGAGCTCTTGTTATATTTACAATATCTCGAAGAGACAAAATTGATAGCTGTCGAAAATATTGCAGTATAGTTTGCAGGATATTTCCCTGATAGCAGAGACCACAGATAAAACAGAACGGAATGAAGGCTTCCTATTCCTAGATTTGAAAGGTTTCGTACGCTGTGTAAAACTTGCACTGACGTAATTAGCTGTAGTACCGTGCAGTGTATCGGTTAACTCTTGATACTTCTCGCGTAAGGACACGGATGTGACACAGAATAACATCATCTGAGAATGAAACACGCTAACTGTGAAGTAGGAAGTTGGCGTGTGAGTTGATAAGGGAAGTTCAGCCAGCGAGAAGGAGACAGAAAATGAGAGCAGGAAGAGAACAAGGAAACTTTATCAAATGAAGTTGATCAGTTATTTCTAAGGTCAGAACTTGGTGTAGGTATTTGTGCCAATGAGTTCAATATCTGTGGAAGCGTGAATGGAAAACATAGACAGGTATTTCGTATAAAGTGGTTCGCAGGAAAAACCAAAGAGTATAATAGGAATTAGCGTGTAAAGAAACCGTGAATGATTAGACGCGGTAGATGCTCAAGCCGTACAAATTATCGAGAAATGCTTACAGATAAGAGTTAGATCATAAACTAGGATATGGGAGAACCAGAGTTAATGGTAATGTGGAGATGAAGACAAAAGAAAGAAACGTCGGCGGATCGCTCTTGCAGCAGCCTACCTTTCCTCTTCGATGGGTCTGTAGGAAAGGGCTGAAATTACTCACCGTGCATCAAGATATGACTTATGTCTGAAAGCAATTCACTGTTACATTATACATATCGATCTGTTATATTTTGCCCGAATAAATAAACGTCGTGTCATGCGAAATTATGCTATGTATATCTGAAATATTATCAGAAAATACACCACGTATATCAAAATCACAGTAAAGTATAGACAAACACACACACATATGTGTGAATATATATATATATATATATATATATATATATATATATATATATATATATATGTATATGTATATATATACACACATATGCGTGTGTGTGTTTGAGAGTGTGAGTATGTATGCGCACGCGCTTTCTACAAATCACCAAATGAAGAAATTATGTCTCTACAACTAGCTAGATTGAAGAAGTTTGCTCTTGTAATACAGAAATAATCCCGTATATATATTGGCTCGCTTCCAATAATTGCTGTTGGATTAACTTCGAGATTAATGCCGCCGTCAATCTTATATGACCTAAAGAACGTATATGCATATATAGTGCCCATACATCGTATCGGACTTTGAAACTCATCAGGTAAGTAAAAATACCCACTTACCAAAAGCAATTTATATATAATAAACAACGCAGATAAATACTTTTCAAAGATGACTTTATTTAGATTTCAGTTAATTTACATACTACCATCTTGTAACATCGAGTTTACAACAAAAAATATAAACAAACAACAAGAGCGATGATAAAGAATTATACTAGCTATTTGGGATTTTATATCCACCGTGATTCGTTGTCATTTAAGCATTTAATGGAAACTTAAAATAACTTAATTTATTCATTCGTTTCTTTATTATTTATATAGGTGTCTTTAGTTATTTAGAAATTGGACATTGAGAGCGGCACGTACATATTATAAATACAATTGATCGTGATCAGAAATACATGGATAATTTTAGATATGATGCTGTAGAACAGTCAATTGGTTTTATTGCAAAATATCTGAATAGCCTCCACACTGATGATATTAATTGCAAATTTTGTCTTAGGCTATATATGGATACATTTGGTCTGTATATACGTAGGTTTTATATTAAGTCGTCTGTCTATATGTCAATACTGTTATTTGTTTATGTGGAAGAATGTATATGTATGCAACTTCCAACAACATACACTTATTGAATAAATACACGCAAGTAAATCTATGCATATACGTATATGTATATATGGATGTCTATATATGTGCATATTTGGATGAAATGTGTATGCGTGAAAATATGTGTATATATACTTATATTTATTTATATATACACATATATGTATACATGCATACTACATACACATACGCACTAACACACATTCACACGCACACACACAGACACTCACACACACACACACTCATATATATATATATATATATATACATGGACATACGGATGACTCTGTGTGTGTATGTGTGCGAGTATGTGTGTGTGTGTGTGATTTTCTATATTTTTAGGAAGAAATATTGCTGTGTGTCCATATCTATATAAAGATACAAAGTGTAAATCATCACAACCCATACGCACATACATATACTATGTATACACTCAAACACACGCACAAAACAACCCATCATATATACGTACATACCTTCAATGACATATATCTGTTTGAATGAGTTATACATAATGCTCCATCGATCGAGGTCATGGAAATTATATATTTAGAGTTGTTTTGGCGAATCGATTCCAACTTGCTTGCTCCAGATATTTTGTGTTTGCGACTGCTCAAAGAAGCAACTATTGTTTTGATATCTTTAGAGGTTCTGTGTGACTGGATGAAAGGAAATGGGCATCAAATTAATAAAAGCAGCCAGCAAAATCAATGCATGAATTCAATTAGAATAACACAGTATTCTAATATTGAATGATACAAAGGAAGAACTACAAACCCGGATATTCAAAATGTATAAGTAAGCATAGTTTGTCTTACTGTAAGGAGTTTTAGCTTTAAAAAATAGCGTCACAAGGAATTCCATTCACCACAAGAGAAACTCATTATCATTTTTCTTTTCTTTTTTTTTTCATTATTTAGGTTCCTATTCTTTAGGTTCAAATCTCACTGCGGACAACGTTGCTTTATTTCCTTTCAGGATCGAAAATTTAAAATGCGAAGTATTGTCCACATAATCGTCTGTTCCTCTCTCCCTAAATTCCTCATCCTTCTGTTTGTGTTAGAATAATTATTACATTTGTAGTGATGTCATCACAATATTTTCAGGTTATAGTCTATATCATCGTGCTTAATATCCTTAGTGTTAATACTAGTATTGTTGCTGTAACTATTTAAACTTCTATCTGATTCTGACTAGTGGATGTAATTGTAGTCGTTCTGTTTGTATTACACCGGTTCTTTTGTCAGAGTTGTAAGAGCGTCTGAAAAAATTCTGAGATGAGATACCGTAAATGTCAACGTTGCTTTTCATCTCTCCTAGATAGATCAAATAAACTTTCAAGCACTATTTTCCATATTATTGACTAATCTCAACTCAAACATTAGCAGTAAAATGATTTTCGGGGTTAATATGAACAAACGCATAAAGCAAATCATAGAAACTTCCTATGACTAGATGTGACAAGGATATCCAGCAAGGCCCGGAGGGAACTTGTCCGGTAGAGGCTACGGACGACAATTTGTAAAATGAGTGTTCAGCACGAGAGGGTGTGCAATCAAATTACACATGCTAATAGATACATGATGCGCAGAGATAAGGGCAGACAAATCGAGGAAAAGCTATACTAATTTAGTATGATGTGTGAATGTAGACATCAAACGGATAAGTGAAATACTAAATATACAATTCTATTTCTCTGCTGAAGAATATGCAAATAAATAAGTGTGATAAATTTCGTGAACAACGCATCTCTATCCAGGTTAGAGGCAACCAGCGATTACATAACGCAAAAGAGTATTTCCTAACATCGCACTTGATGAGATAAACTTCGACTCAGCATGAGTGTCTGATGCTTTCCCACCAATTCCTTTAAAGACATGCAAGAAAGCTCTGGCAAAATCTCTAAAAATACTTTTCTCAGAGCTTTCTTACGCCAAAACACTAACATTGTTAAAATGAGATATATATCCGATTCAAAAAGAATCAACCAGAGCCTACAAGTCTCTTTCTCTGATTTCGCACATCAGCAAACAGATGGAACACATTGCCCGAAGGAAGCTCAGTGCGTTCCTCGAAGTAAATGGTTCATTCACTGACACACAGCATAGCTCTTGTATAGGAACTACTTCATGCAGCTATTAGGGTTTTACGACTGGATATTGAAACAGCGGTCCATTCATATAAATGTGGTTGCCATCTATTTTGACTTCGGTAAGAATTTCGATAGAATTAATCACAGAATCATATACACAAACTGCATAGCAACAGTGTAGTTGGAAAAATAGGAAAGTGTTTGTATGATTTCTTTAACATACAGGAGTCAAGCAATTGCAGTCAACACTATTATCTCCAAAGAAACATCAATTCTGAGCAAAACCTCTCAGGTAAATATACCGTTTCTGGTGACTCTCTCTTACATGACCTCAATCATAGCATCAGCATCTCTCACGAGCTACACCGATGAGTCAAGAGTATCGCAGGCAGCCATAAATCCTGATGACACCTCCAAACTATAGAAAAGCTGAACTCGATATTCTAGTTGACTAAAGAAACTAACCCTTTCATCCGACATACAGACTGTATTCAGCATACAGATTACCAAGAGCTACTGCAAACGTGGTGTCTCAAAGGGCCCGTTATCTGACAACCCATATGGGCAATGATGCATTATTCCGTGTGCATATTACTAAGGCAGTAATATGCAAGTCATTGACTGCTTTGATTCTAAAATCAGTTAGAAGATAAAAGGTAACATACATTCTCTTTAATTACAGCATCATAATGAAATCCCTTCTTTTTTAACACGCAATTACATACATATATATATATATATATATAATATATATATTATATATATATGCACGTATGTTTGTATGTATGTATGTATGTATGTATGTATGTATGTATGTATGTATGTATGTATGTATGTATATATGAATGTATGTATGTATGTATGTATGTATACAAGCATAGAAACATTTTCTTTTTACATTATTCATATTGCTGAATTACATAAGAAATGATACGACCTGATAATACAGAGCGCTAGAGTATAACCATATAAGTTTTAATATTACAATTTTGTGCATTGCAACGCAACAGAACAAAAAAAAATCTATTAATTTGAATTACTAATTCAGTAAACGATTCTCATCTTATATCTAAATTAATGCTAATGATTAAATAACTGAATATATAAATAAATGTAAGTATATCAGAATGCATTAGAAAGAATTAACACAGAAAATAATCTGTACGCTAATTATACAATACATACACATCTATATATATACATATATATATATATATATATATATATATATATTATATATATATATATATATATATATATACACATATATATATATACACGTGCATGCATACTTACATACGTATATATATATAATTATATATGTATATATAATATATGTGTGGGTGTGCGTGTGCGTGTATGAATTTTCATGCGTAAACACAAATACACATTCATACACATAAGCACTTCTAGCACACATCCAGTTTCAACACACACACACACACACATACACACACGTTAATTTGTTATTCATGCTATTTCATTTAATAAATATTTAGATTAGATATTTATTTGTATATGCATACATGTATTCGAGTGTATATACGTTCCTGCAGACATGAATTTATGTGTTACAGAATATATGTTTGAATGTGTGTGTAAGTGTTCTGTAAATACATGTATTAAAACTTAATTAGCTACCAACTTTCCGACCAACGCCTGCGGCAGACCCGAAGTAAAATTAATACTTTGAAAATATGGAGTTAGCTTATTAAAGTTCGTCTCATGTTCCACCTGAATCACAGATCAATAGGAAATGCCTTTAAGCAGTGAAGTCTAAGAGGGATGCCTGGTGAAGAACAGCAGCAGAAACTGTTACTCTTAGAGGATTCAAAATTAATTACTCCACAACAAGCCAGTGTTTTCAAATATTAATTTTTCCTATTTCTTCCTTTTACTCTCATTTAATTGAATTTAAGAAACGCTTTTTCAAAAAAATAATATATTCATCTTTATGTTTATTTGATTGTTTTATCATATTCATAGAGTTGTACATGTGCATGCATACTTACATAAATGCACACACAGACACAAGCACATATATCTATATACATACATATCCACATTTTTAATTGGATATTTGGTTTACTTTACTAATCGCTTGAATTCTCAGTGGTAAATTCATGTGAAATCTTCAAGTATAGATGTTCTAAATAACAGTTAAAACCTTCCGAAGGCTGCGTCCGCAGCTTTGTTTTGAATCTGTTCTGCAACTGTTTTAATTCTTTCGCACCGCTAATGATTTCCTAACATCCGTATACCCCACATCAAAATTCTTCTCTGCCATAAATTATACGATGATGAACCTTGTCAACAGAAACTTATTACATATATTCTTTCAACTGGTATTTTGTCTCCTCAGAAAGTATTGTATATGGTTTTTTCTTCGTTTTTGGTAGTAATGAATGGAAAACACCGGTGCCAGATGTCGAAGCAGAATTTTGAGTTTAAATTAGTTGCCATTTCACTCCCCGGTTTTCACATACGGTTTCATATTAGCACAACAACAGCACTTTAGTTTTTAATGGTCATGAATGATAATAAAATACTGTTGTGCTGACAAGATTAATGAAGGAAAAGAAGAATTAAGTAAACGAGAATGAAACATTTGTATTTTGATTGTATCGATTCATCAACTGGCGATAAATGACTGTAATAACCGACTTGCTCACACAACAGGCATTACTTGTTGGAAGATAATTGTATAAAGTTTTAGAATTCATGTTAACACATTTTTATGAGGGTAAGGTAAGCCCTTTACTTCAATCTACTGCCATTAATGTACATATCAATAAAGAATGAAAGGAAGAAGTATGGAAGTGATCGATACAATTGCTATTTTTGCACCACTATCAAACTGGAGTTATACTACCAAATCAATACCTTTCATTCCTTTTTTTGCCATATTCCATAAAAGACCGGTTCTCTATTAACTACTCTTTGCAGGTATGCATTTTATCCTGCTTTCTTTAGATTCCCGTGCTTTAAAAGTGGACAGAAAAGGATAGAAGTACATTGGTGTTTTACTGTTTGACCAGGTGATGAATCTCATGATGAAGGTCAAGATCATATCAAGTTCATTAGAAGAATGAAGAAGCTGTATAAATTCAAGCTGGATTGAGGCAATCCTAGCAGTGGCACTAACACTTGGACTGCAAGCATGGTCTGCTACAACGAAGTGTTGAGGAATGGACAAAGGAAAAACTGTTCAGCATGAATGAAATAGCCACAAAGATAAGGGATGTCTTCATACTAGAATGAATATAGCAAGGTTTTATATACCAAAGCAGTAAGGAGGGAAAGGGCTTGTTTGCAAAGGAGGAGAGTGTTAGGAAGGAGAACAAATCATTGCAAACTTATTTTTCATAGAGTTGTAGGTGAGAAAAAGATTAATACTGATGAATAGGACGTCCAGGAGTAAAAAAAAGAAAAAAAAGCAGAGCACGTACAAAACCAAAAGATATACAGCTTGAAAGAGTTCCATACTCCATTAGAATGATATAATTGGAGCTTCGTGTGGCATAGTGACATATTAACTCTCTTTCATAGAGAGTTAGTCCAAGAAACATCAGTTGTAAATTATGACGATGGCAGGAGTTGATTATTCTTTTATTCATTTATTTGATATTTAATATATTATATAATTTGTATACAATACTATCATAATATGATAAATTCTTAGCGTCCTCCATTCCTCTGCCTTCCTCCCAACGCCTCCTTTTTCTCTACCGCCCCCTTAGGCACCTGCGCCCATCTGGACCGTCTCAACGCCCACCGGGGGGCGATAGGAAAGTGCCTACTTTGAGAACCTAATATCTAAATTATGAAAATTATAAAAGTACACGCAATATGTTTATAGTAAGCCTGGTATCATTTTCAAATAGGTTTCAGTACCTTATTTTATCATTCCTAGAGATTCTACAATCACTGGTACTGTAGTCGCCTTGAGATGCCGTATTTTTTCAATTTATATTAGCGAGTCTTTATATTTATCTGATCTTGTAAAATTCTTTCGCCGCTATATAGTGATCGCAAGGAATACTCATGTCAATTAATAAACATACCTTGTTTGTCCGATCTTTTATAATAATATTCGGTTTATGAGCTTTTATAGTCTTGTCGGTCTGTACGGGGAAGTCCCATAGAATCGACATATTTTCTCCCTCAGTCACAGCTTCAGGATGGTGTTTATACCATTTGTCAGCGGTTTTCATTTTGTAATGCCGACATATTGTCCTGTGTAAATACTGGCCGACTCCGTCATGTCTTTATATTCTACAGGTTCTAAGACTCTACACCCTGACATTAGGTGGTCTATAGTTTCCATCTCATCGTTACAGAACCTACATTTTGGGTCAGCTCCATTTTTTATCAAATTGGCTTAGTAGTTCTGGGTTAATAAGCCTTGGTCTTGAGCAGCTAAAATGAAACCTTCACTCACTGCTTTTAACCCTGAGCTTTGTAACCATTGATGGATGTGTTTCTGGTCGACATCAGCTTGTTTGCTATGGGCCACATACTTGCCATGCAGAGGTTTCTGTTCCCATTTGCTAGCTAATTTTTCATGTGCTTTTGTCGTTGCAATTAATTTTATTTTCTTTGCAACAGCAGTTGACGCATTTCCTTCAACCTGATCAATCTGGTAGGTATCTAAGAGATCAGTAGCGAATTTTTTGCTCTCTTTCAGAATAGAGTGAAGTTGTTTCGATCTTTCACGTTTTTCAACAAGTTTAGCATCCAATCGTTGATTGTTTCAAGGTATTTGGCCAGTCCGATTGTGGTGGTTTGTACGTCAGTTCAAGCTTGATCAAGCCTCGACCTCCCTGAGTTCTGAGAAGGTAAAGACGATCCACGTCTGCCTTTGGATGGCGCATCTTATTACAAGTCAGTAGCTTGCGGATTTTTCTAAGAATTTTTATTATTTCACTGGTATTCCAGTTAAGCACATTGAAGCTATAAAGAACAACTGGGACTGCTAGGAAATTTATGGTTAACACATTATATGCATACAGCTCAGACTTCAGGACTTCTCGAACTCTTATAAAACATTCCTTTCTGACCTTCTCTTTCATGCTTGCATGCTGGATAACAAAGCCTTCATTTATTACTAGGTATATATAGGTATGTTCCTGCTGAATTTCTTTTATTACTGTTTCGAAATCTAATTCGATTGAACTTGACTTTATCAATTTCCCTTTCTTAAAAGTGGCTTTGGCACACTTTTCAAGGCCAAAATCCACCTCGATATCATCACTGAATCCTTTCACAGTATGGAGTAGTCCTTCAAGCTCTTCATCATCTTTGCCATCATCCATATCAAACGGCTTATTTTCCTGTTGTCAATTTTGTAGCTATACCCTGTCCTATTCAGGTCACTTGAGAGTGGTATTAGTGCTATGCAGAAAATTAGTGGTGAAACTGAGTCACCTTGAAAAATGCCACAGTTTATGCTAAAATTGTTTGAGCGCGATACTTCATTAGAATGATATAATTGGAGCTTCGTGTTCCATAGTGATATATTATACTTTAAAATCTGAAATAGTATTATTATTATTATTATTATTATTATTATTATTATTATTATTATTATTATTATTAATGCAAAAGTCAAACATATAATAATAATAATATAATAATAATAATAATAATAATAATAATAATAATAATAATAATAATAATAATAATAATAATAATAGTTAATTGGCTAGTTAATGGGTTAACATTCCTGCTTCCAAAAAGTGAAGAAACGAATGAACCAAAAAACTATAGACCCATAACCTGCTTAACAACTATGTACAAAACACTAACATCTGTCCTGACGGAATATACCTATAGTTTTTTAACAGACAGCAGTATATTCCCTAATGAACAGAAAGGATGTAAACGTGGATCCTACGGCTGTAAAGACCAACTACTCATCAATAAGATGATCTTAGAAGATTGTCACAAACGACACAAAATCTTATCAATAGCCTGGATAGACTATAAAAAGGCTTTTGATAGCCTACCACATAGCTGGATTATGAAATGCCTGGAAATGTATAAGATAGCACCTACTCTGCGAAACTTCTTGACTGTAAGTATGAGATCATGGAGAACCACACTAACTCTGAACAGTGACAATGAATCCCTAAATGCTGGTGATGTAAAAATTTCGTGTGGCATTTTCCAGGGTGACTCACTGTCACCACTCCTCTTTTGTTTATCCTTAATACCTCTCTCAAAGCTGCTCAATGACGCGCAGTACGGGTATAAAATGTTTGATAAAAATATAAATCATCTCATTTACATGGATGATTTAAAGCTTTTTGCAAAAAATGACCAACAACTCAAGGGCTTACTAGCGATAGTCAAACAATTCAGTGACGACATCAGAATGCAATTCGGCCTCGATAAATTGTCAAAGGCTACCTTTATCAAAGGAAAAATGACAGAAACATCTAACGTTAACCTTGACCAGCAGAATGTCATAAAAGAACTAGACTCAGCGGAGAGCTACAAGTACCTAGGGGTAATTGAAGGGAACGGAATAAGGCATTCAGAGATGAAGGAAAGGATCAGGAGAGAATACTATCGAAGAGTGAGAGCAATACTCAAGACAGAACTGAATGCAAGAAACAGGATCGAAGCGATCAATGCATTAGCCATACCAGTCGTGACTTACAGTTTCAATATTGTTAATTGGTCAATTACTGAAACATGTCAGCTCGACAGAAAAATAAGGAAACTGTTGACAATGCATAGAATGCACCATCCTAAGGCAGATACAGAACGACTCTATCTGCCAAGAAAAGAGGGAGGCCGTGGTCTTTTGCAACTGGCAATAACAATGAAGATTGCTACAATTGGCCTAGACACTTACCTGAAAAACTCTGAGGACTGGATGTTAAAACTTGTCTCAAAACATGAAAACAAGAAAGCATCATACTCAGTCACAAAACAGGCAAAGGAATATCTAAGTGAATTCCGAATACAACCAATTTCGGAATTAGAGATAGACATACAAGAAACAAACACAGAAAAAGCTAGGCGCATGAAAACCCGTGCCAAAACTGCGGCCTTAGATATTCTGAATAATAAATGGCAAGAAAAACCTCTCTATGGCAAATACCCAAAGAGAGCGAATAATGCAGATATCGACAAAGCCCTGACCCATCAATGGCTAATGGCCTCTGGCTTAAAATCTGAAACAGAGGGGTTTATCATAGCAGCTCAAGATCAATGCCTACCAACAAGAAACTACCAGGCCAACATATTAAAGAACGGCAGTAGCCCAACATGTCGTGTATGCCGACAACAAAATGAAACCATTGACCATGTTGTCTCCAAATGCAGTCTTCTAGCGCCTACAGAGTACCTCAGTAGACATGATAGAGCAGCACAATATATTCACTGGGTAATTTGCAAACCTGGATTTGCCCCATGAAAAAAACTGGTGGGAACACAATCCACCTCCTGTGCTTGAAAATGACCACATCTCACTCCTCTGGAACTTCACCATTCAAACTGACAGGAAGATAGATGCAAATAGGCCAGACATCATATTGAAAGACTTCAGACAAAGAACATGCCTCCTCATTGATATGACTGTCCCAATCGATATAAACGTATCTGTCAAGACCTACCAAAAACTGAGCAAATATAAAGATCTTGAAATAGAAATCAGCAAAATGTGGAAGCTGAAGACTAAAACAATACCTGTTGTCATAGGTGCCCTGGGAATGATAGCGAAAGGGACTGATTGCTACCTAACTCAGATACCAGGAAACCCCAAAATGGCAGAAATTCAAAAGATAGTGCACATGGGAACTGCTCATATTCTACGCAAAATACTCTCTATGTAATCCCAAGGTCTCACGTCTGCAACAAGGAAGCCTATCGGATAAAGATGCTCAAATTACAGTTTTTAGGAAGCGTTCTGCAGATCTATAGCAATTGTTCACTTTGGAAAACAACTTGATTTATTGTAATGATATCAGAGACCCATTGAATGCCCATGAGCTAACCTAAGAACCCAATGAGTGGAGATTGTTCATAGATGCATCCCTTTACAGCATACTAGCTGTTCTGTTGCACATTGGGAATACCATACCCTCAGTTCCAGTTACTCGATCAGTCATTTTAAGAGTGATAAGAATCTCGATTTTATTCTAGACCACATATGTTACAAGGCGCATGAGTGGCTAATATGTGCGAAATTTAAAGTTGTAGCCCTACATAATGGGTTACAAATTGATTACACCAAGTTTATGTGCTCCCTTTGCAAGTGGGACAGTAGAGCCAGCTCAGGACATTACGTAGGCTCAGAATGGCCACCTCAGGAAACTATGACCTCTGGATGCTATAATGTAAATTATAAGCCACTAGTTAAGGAGAAAATCATTTTGCTACCACGGCATATAAACTAGGCCCAATGAAGCAATTTACCAAAGTACTGCAACATAACAAGCCATGTTTTCAGCACCCCAAGGCAATCTTCCCTAAAATAAGTGATACCAAAATTAAAGAAGGCATATTCGTAAGCCCTCAGATTTGTCGACTTATAGCTGATGAGGACTTCGAGGCAACAATGGAATAAAATTAGCTCTGCCTGGCATGCATTCAAAGGACTTCTGGGAAAGAATCAAGTGGCCCATCGAGAGAGTATAGTGGAGAGCCTAATCAAGTGTTACGAAGATCTCGGATGCAATATGTCACTGAAGATACACTTTCTTCATTCTCATCTGTCCTTCTTCCCAGAGGGTGCAGGAGATGTGAATGATGACCATGGAGAGAGGTTCCATCAAGATATAACGTCAATGGAAAAGAGGTATAAAGCAAAATGGACCTCAGCTATGCTGGCTGACTTTTACAGGAACCTGAAACGTGACACACCTGAGACATCTTATAAGCGAAGACGTAAATACTAAAATGTTGGTTAATATATTATATAATGCTAACGAACATGCCGATTTATTATATATTTATGAATTAATTGCAATGGACATATTTGAACTGACATCGGGCGCAAAATAAATTTATGGTATCGTGGAAATTGGTACAAAATGCATAGTTATTAAGTCGGTAATTTACAAGGAAATGTGACGTGATAGGAAATTTTGTTATAAAATTCGAATTTAGCAATCAGCATGATCATGAAATTTGTTGTTAATGTTATTATTGTTGGTGTTGTTTGGTCCTCTCATCCTTCAGCCTAATGGCATATAAAAGGAATCATCACTCTTTTACTTGTTTCAGACATTTGACTATGGTCATGCTGGAGTACCGCCTTTAGTCGAACGCATCGACCCCAGGACTTATTCTTTGTAAGCCTAGTACTTATTCTATCAGTCTCTTTTTGCCGAACCGCAATACACCAACAACGGTTGTCAAGCGATGATGGAGAAACAAAGACAGATACAAATAACAAATACATACATACACACACACACACACACACACACACACACACACACACACTCATATATATACGACGGACTTCTTTCAATTTCCTTCTACCAAATCCACTAACAAGGCTTTGGTCGGTCCGAGGCTATAATAGAAGACACTTGCCCAAGGTGCCACTCAGTGTGATTGAACCCGGAACCGTGTGGTTGGGAAGCGAGCTATTTTACCAGACAGCCACTCCTATCATTATCATTATTAATAATAATATAAAGCACTGGTAGAATCGTTTGCGTGCTGCAAGAAATACTTAGAGGTATTTCGCCCGTCGTTACGTTCAGAGTTTAAATTGTGCCGAGGTGAACTTTACCTTTCATCCTTTCGGGGTCGATAAATTAAGTACTAGTGAAACAGTGGGGGTCGATTATCCCTTCCTTCAAAATTGCTGCCCTTGTGGAAAAATTTGAAACCATCATCCTCATCATCACCCGCTTTGTTGGTGGTTGTGATCTTGCTTTGATGGTTTTATTTATACTATTATTATAACGACAAAACGTTTTGGCCATTTCGCTTTATATTTTGCATAATAGTATTAACAATCATAGATAAAGAATTGTAATAATTGGAAGCTTATATCCTCAGAATATTGTGCCAGAAAAGTGGAAATCGACCTTAAACACATTAACCAAGTCATTATTATAGAAACATGAATATGAGATAAGACAAAGAATTTCTTATCACAAGTATTGTAAAGGGGCCTTCAAGAACTGAGACTAAAAATATTACCAAATCTTTCGAATTGATACACAGTAACTATTGGATTTGCAAGAAACTTAATGAATATTTAATGTCAGTTCTAAAGTAGATATTAAATGGATTGGATTTGGCTAAATGTTAATCCCAACCAGGGCAAGGGAAATACAAACAGGAGAGATTATATAATAATAATTATATATATAATGGAGGCGCAATTGCCCAGTGGTTAGGGCAGCGGACTCGCGGTCATAGGATCGCAGTTTCGATTCCCAGACCGTGAGTCGTGTGTGTTTATTGAATGAAAATACCTAAAGCTCCACGAGGCTCCAGTAGTGGGTGGTGGCGAACCCTGCTGTACTCTTTCACCACAACTTTCTCTCAAGCTTTCTTCCTGTTTCTGTTGCATCTTGTCACACTCTATATCACGCTGAATCTCCCCGAGAACTACGTTAAGGGTACACATGCCTATGAAGTGCTCAGCCACTTGCACTTTAATTTTACAAGCAAGCTGTTCCGTTGATTGGCTCAACTTGAACACTCGTCTTCGTAACAACCGACGAAGTGCCACGATGATATATATATATATATATATATATATATATATATATATATATATATGGCTGTGTGGTAAGTAGCTTGTTTACTAACCACATGGTTCTGGGTTCAGTCCCACTGCGTGGCACCTTGGGCAAGTGTCTTCTACTATAGCCTCGGGCCGACCAAAGCCTTGTGAGTGGATTTGGTAGACAGAAACTGAAAGAAGCCTGTCGTATATATGTATATATATGTATGTATGTGTATGTATATGTTTGTGTGTCTGTGTTTGTCCCTCTAGCATTGCTTGACAACCGATGTTGGTGTGTTTATGTCCCCGTTACTTAGCGGTTCGGCAAAAGAGACCGATAGAATAAGTACTGGGCTTACAAAAGAATAAGTCCCGGGGTCGAGTTGCTCGATTAAAGGCGGTGCTCCAGCATGGCCGCAGTCAAATGACTGAAACAAGTAAAAGAGTAAAACTACAGTCAACAAAAAATAATGAGGGAACTAAAATCCATATTAAACCCATACAAAGCAGGGCTCACCGACAAAGAATATGATTATATGACCAATTTCACAAGTAAAACTAGCCAATTCTACGGTATACCTAAGATCCACAAAAGTGAAAAAATAAGCAACGCATGCAAGATAGCTACAGACAAAATAATTAAAGTCCCTAATCCTAATGACCTCAAATTGAGACCCATAATAGCAGTCCCGCATGCGAAACCCACCGCCTCAGTAACTTTTTAGACACCCTGTTAAAACCACTCCTCAAACATGTCAAAAGCTATATAAGGGACGACTTAGATATGCTCAATCACCTACCGAATACTATAAACAAAAACACCATACTGGTATCCTTCGATGTAGTCAACCTCTACTCCAATATCCCCCACAACCTAGGACTAGAGGCAATCCAATTCTGGCTAGAGAATCACGCCAACGAACTACCACACCGCATCAAAAAAGAATTTGTGATAGAAGGGGTTAAATTCATCCCGGAAAATAACTTCTTCGCCTTCAATGACAATTTCTACCGACAAAAATCGGGGACTGCGATGGGTACACGAATGGCCCCCTCCTTTGCCAACCTAGTCATAGGATACCAGTCTGTATCGTAAGGTTCTAGAAAGATATGGCAGCCCTTTCTCCATCTACATAGAAAACAACTGGAAGAGATATCTAGATGACTGTTTCATCCTTTGGCATAAAAATATAGAAAAACTCATAGAATTCCAGAAAATTTTAAACGGACTGGACGTAAACATCCAATTCACAGTGGAATATAGCCAACAACAACTCCCCTTCCTCGATATCCTCATTAAGAAAGCTAATAATATAATAGAAACAGACATATACTATAAGCCTACAGACTCTAAGCAATATCTTCCATTCAATTCATGCCACCCCAGACACACCAGGATGAATATCCCCTTCAATCTAGCAAAAAGGATATGCACTATAGTCTCTAACGCAAACACCAGAGACATACGACTACAAGAACTAAAAGATACCCTAATCACCAGGAACTATCCACCTTCACTTATTGACAAGTGCATTCAACTGAGACATCCCAAATCAAAGAAAAACTTACAACCAAAAGCCTTACCATACATCTCCACACACAACCCTCTCAATAACGAAACCTTCGACACCATCCTCCACAACATACCCCTCCTAAAAAAAGACCACAGAATGAACACAATCCTCCAAACACACACGATCATAAAAAGCAAAAGACAGCCTAGATCCATGAAAAGTCTCCTTACACAAGCCCGAATTCACTCTTCAACACAGAAGCCGACAGTAAAAAAATGTGGAAGACCCAATTGCGGGATATGCGACTATCTAATTGAGGGACCAGAGTTCTCCTTCAAACAGGGACAACGGTTTACAGTGAAAAGCAACTTCACATGTGCTTCGGAGAACCTAATATACTCACTAACCTGCTCCGGTGTCAAGAGCATACATAGGCCAAACAAAAAATAGTTTGCGTAAACGAATGGCCCTGCACAGATCCCAGATAAAAATTCCCCAAAACAGAAAAATAGCTTTTAGCCAACACATAGATACTTGCGCCAACAAAAAAACACCAAACTTCAGAATTTTCCCCCTCTACCAATTTAAGGACGATACAACCTCGAGACAACGGATAAGTAAAGAAAATCTCTTTATTACAAAATACAAGCCACTTCTTAACGGGTCTACGACAAACAATTAATATACCTCAACTTTAGAATAAAAGAAAAATATATATACACACACAAATATTACACTCCATAGAATCCATTACTAATCAGCCCCTTCATAGCTATACTTACACCCATTCATATTCCCCCTTCTCTGTTTTTTCTTCTTCTTCTTCTTCCTCTTCTCCTTCATCATCATCATTATCATCATCATCGTCGTCATCATCATCACCACCATCATCACCACCATCTTCTCCTTCTCCTCCTTCTTCTTCTTCTTCTTCATCATTATTATCATCATCATCGTCGTCATAATCATCACCCCATCACCATCATCGTCATCTTCTCCTTCTTCTCTCTTCTTCTTCTCTTCTTCTTCTCTTCTTCTCTTCTTCTTCTTCTTCTTCTTCTTCTTCTTCTTCTTCTTCTTCTTCTTCTACTTCTCCACTCCCTACCCCTTAACTTTGTCACTAATGCTTTTTAGTATAACACCTACGCTAATTCTATAAACAAGCCTGTCAATATAAATATTCTCCTGAATTGAACTGAGACTGCCAGCCGCCACTGACCATTCAAAATACGACCATCAGGGCACTCCCAGATTCTCCCACCCCCTTTCCTCACCAGCCTTCTTCCTCTACTACCCTACCAAGAACTCACAACTACCTCCAACACACAAGTGCAAACAAGGGAGTCACAGAAAGGCAGAATGCCACTTAAATCTGAACACTACTATAGAAATATTCTTTTAAAAAAACTTTTCTTCTAATTTTTTCATATATATATATATATATATATATATATATATTATATATATATATATTATATATATATAATATATATATGAAAAAACAAGTAAAAAATAGAAAATGCTAAAATAATTTTATAGTGAACATTTCAGTACCGGTTTCGGTCATTTTGAGACCTTTTCAACTGTAACGATTAAATAATTAAATTTAGAAAACTTAGAAGAAAAGTTTTTTTAAAAGAATATTTCTATAGTAGTGTTCAGATTTAAGTGGCATTCTGCCTTTCTCTGACTCCCTTGTTTTCACTTGTGTGTTCGAGGTAGTTGTGAGTTCTTGGTAGGGTAGTAGAGGGAAGGCTGGTGAGGAAAGGGGGTGGGAGAATCTGGGAGTGCCCTGATGGTCGTATTTTGAATGGTCAGTGGCGGCTGGCAGTCTCAGTTCAATTCAGGAGAATATTTATATTGACAGGCTTGTTTATAGAATTAGCGTAGGTGTTATTCTAAAAAACATTAGTGACAAACTTAAGGGGTAGGGGTGGAGAAGAAGAAGAAGAAGAAGAAGAAGAAGAAGAAGGAGAAGGAGAAGGAGAAGATGACGATGATGGTGATGGTGGTGATGATTATGACGACGATGATGATGATAACGATGATGATGAAGAAGAAGAAGAAGGAGGAGAAGGAGAAGATGGTGGTGATGATGGTGGCGATGATGATGATACCGATGATGATGATAACGATGATGATGAAGAAGAAGAGGAAGAAGAAGAAGAACAAAAAAACAGAGAAGGGAGAATATGAATGGGTGTAAATATAGCTATGAAGGGGCTGATTAGTAATGGATTCTATGGTGTGTAGTATTTGTGTGTGTATATATATTTTTTTCTTTTATTCTAAAGTTGAGGTATATTAATTGTTTGTCGTAGACCCGTTAAGAAGTGGCTTGTATTTTGTAATAAAGAGATTTTCTGAAGTTTGGTGTTTTTTTGTTGGCGCAAGTATCTATGTGTTGGCTAAAAGCTATTTTTCTGTTTTGGGGAATTTTTATCTGGGATCTGTGCAGGGCCATTCGTTTACACAAACCATTTTTTGTTTGGCCTATGTACTGCTCTTGACACCCGGAGCAGGTTAGTGAGTATATTAGGTTCTCCGAAGCACATGTGAAGTTGCTTTTCACTGTAAACCGTTGTCCCTGTTTGAAGGAGAACTCAGAACCCTCGATTAGATAGTCGCATATCCCGCAATTGGGTCTTCCACATTTTTTACTGTCGGCTTCTGTGTTGAAGAGTGAATTCGGGCTTGTGTAAGGAGACTTTTCATGGATCTAGGCTGTCTTTTGCTTTTTATGATCGTGTGTGTTTGGAGGATTGTGTTCATTCTGTGGTCTTTTTTTAGGAGGGGTATGTTGTGGAGGATGGTGTCGAAGGCTTCGTTATTGAGAGGGTTGTGTGTGGAGATGTATGGTAAGGCTTTTGGTTGTAAGTTTTTCTTTGATTTGGGATGTCTCAGTTCCTTGATGTTAAGTTGAAGGGCACGTTGAATGCACTTGTCAATAAGTGAAGGTGGATAGTTCCTGGTGATTAGGGTATCTAATATATATATATATGCACTTCACTTTAATCTGTCTCTTTCTCGCTCTCTCTCTCTCTCTTCTCCTCCTCCTTAATTCCTTGTTCCCCTTTTCTCTCTCTTCTCCCCTCCTTGATTCCTCTGTCCCTCTTTTCCTCTCTCTTCTCCTCACACGTGACTGACTGACCGACTGCTGGTCTTCGAGTCTAGCAGTCGTCGCGGCAGCACACATTTTTTTCTCTCTGCCCTAGCGCAAATTCCTAACACGCCAGCTCAAGTTTACTCGTCCTATCGAAAGACGCCTGTTTGTGACGTCCTGTTTTTGTTATTATTATTATCATTATTGTTTTTACGTATTATTATTATTATTATTGTTTTTACGTATTTTTGTATTCTTATTCGTGTAACATCGTCCGTTTTTCCGTCTTTGTTTTGTATACATTCGAAGCTTTCTTCAAGGGAATCTAATGCGCTTAGCTTAGATTTTCCTCGGCGCTGGACAGATTGGAGAAATCTAAAGGTTAATCAGCCTTGACTGAAGACTGAAGGCTTCGAATCAGCCTTGACTGAAGACTGAAGGCTTCGAATCAGCCTTGACTGAAGACTGAAGGCTTCGAATGCCCCGTCATCTTTTTTGTGTCGTCTTCTGAGTGTTCTGCGTTCTTGTCCTAGTTTTTGTTTTTACAACACACACACACCACACACACACACACACACACACACACATATATATATATATATATACAGACACAAAATACTGATTAACGGATAAAGAATGCAGGTGTTCATCTTCGGAGTCATAAATTATAAGAGATGTATAATTGTACATACACACACATACTTGTGTGTGTATGTGTGTGTGTGTGTGTGTGTGTGTGAGTGTATATACATCTATGTATTTAGTTGTATATGTGTAAGTATAGTTGCATATTTACTCTTAAAGCGTCTTGGCTTTGACGGACGTAAAGTAAGTTTGCCGCTGTATTTCGTAAAAGAATATATTCTACACATACACATCTTTGTCATAAAACACAATCTTCCGAGCCACAGA
The DNA here is from genome assembly GCF_006345805.1 of Octopus sinensis. Classification (NCBI taxonomy): domain Eukaryota; kingdom Metazoa; phylum Mollusca; class Cephalopoda; order Octopoda; family Octopodidae; genus Octopus; species Octopus sinensis. The sequence goes on along the minus strand of NC_042998.1, from coordinate 129,951,499 downwards.
AAGATCTTCAACGTGCCTTCCAATAATGTGAAAGTGGAACATACCTCCCGAGAGTGCAACTTCTTTGTTCCAACTAATGGATGAAAGGATGATAGCTAAGTTCAAGGCCTGTTAGCTGAAACAATTGACCAGAAGTTTAAACCTTAAGCTAGAGATTTATGGAAGAAGTTCAACAGTATGGGTGCGTAG
>NC_042998.1:129928810-129946310 GCF_006345805.1 Octopus sinensis | reverse complement strand
AAAAACCATATGTCCATGATGCCACATATTGGTATAGAATCTAGTTCTTAAAAAATTAACATTGTTTAACATCAGATTGTCATCCTTTTATTATTATTAAATTGCCATTATTACTCTTCGTAAGAAATCAAAATTATATTATTTGGACTTGAAACAACTATTAGGAAAGAGTTGGAAACTGAAGTTCTGATACCCAATTGAAAATAACACCATTCTTGTTTGGGTGAAACATTTCTTTTCATCCTATTGTGTATGTCCTTACTGCGTGAGGAAAAGAAACATTATTGTGTACAGTAATAATTTACATTGTGGACATAATGCAATGTAGATAATCTTTTAGAATATCTAGATGTTATTTTGATTCTGTGTCATATCTTTCTTGGTCGGATAGTGTAAATTTTAGTATTTTGAAAGTAGCGTAATTTAATCAAAATTGCGTAGATACTGCTGCTACAATTTAGATACGAAATTATAGTCAATATGTGCATTATAGTAATTAAAGGAGGAAAACATTCTACTGGTTGTCATGTCAGCCATCTGTCTTCTGTGAAGCATCAGCCGAACATACTATGTGATTGCATTGAATAAATGTACACCTGACTCTCAACGGTGGTATGTTCAATATGAAGTTTATTGTTGTCAGTCACATATATCAACAGAGAGATGCATTTGTATTATTTGATGTTGTAGAGAATATACAGAAATATTGAAACCGTGACTGATGATGTGATTCTACGCAGTTAGAAGAGTAAATTTTATTGATAATGTTGTTTTATTATTAATAAATAATAGTATTAATGATAATATTATTATTAATTTAATATCATTAATAATATTATTATTAATTTGACTCAGATTACAAGTTTCGTCTTTATCGGCTTATTCAATTAGATAAACATGCCATTAAAGTGGAATACTAAAGTCCACTTAAATCGACAGTATATTATATATATATATATACATATATATATATATATAGAGAGAGAGAGAGAGAGACAGAGAGAGAGAGACAGAGAGAGACAGAGACAGACAGACAGACAGACAGAGAGAAAGAGAGACAGAGAGAGAAACATAGAGAGAGAGACAGAGAGAGAGAGTGACGATGATGCGGGTGGTCAAGTTCGCAATGCCTGTACCATATACGCTTTCCGCTCACATCTCTATTGTGCATACATTCTGCATAAAGATATGTATTATACATTACTTAATGATTTGAAAACATTGCCGTAACAAGCAAATACGGTTATTTATAAGTAAATAACGATGTATAATTGCTTTTCGATATCCACTAAATATAAGAATTCTCACTAATAACTTAATAATTAGCATATTAAGGTAATTCCTGTAATCTATAGAAGCGATTGATGCAGTTCCTCCAAGTCGCTTCAGGTAATTAAATAACGTCCCTTTTAATTCGATTCTTATTCTCTACTTTGTTCCGATGGAACATAGAAATAAACACTCCATTTGTGACCATCCCTTTTGTTTTGGTTTTAAAGAATAATATATCTAAACCTATGTAATCAACTGAATTGTTCCTTTTTAAGACGGTAGATCGAGGGATATTTAATTGCTATTTGCAGCATATAAGGTCTTCTGTTGACCAGCAGATAATTAGGCTTGGTGAATATTATTCTTCCCTAAGCCCTACTACCACTACGGCACATAACGTCAGTTATGTAGACTGGGCCATCCTCAATTAACAGGCTCAAAGCCATTAGACTTTTGATGGGTGAGATAAATACCGTTTCAGTATTAATATAAATTGTCTAACAACCGAAATCAGCTGAGTCTGGTTGAGATATTTTAATGTCCGTCTCATCTTCCCCGTTTTCAATCCCTCCCACATACCTCCATCTCTCCACCGAAGCCTTCACAAACGTTCTTAATGTATCAATTAACACCAAGCTGATCTCTGTCTCCCCACCGCTGACGGCCATGGTACAAGGGCTCTTGAATAGCAGGTCTAATTTTATATCATTCTTTCTGGCGGACATCCGACAATCATTACTACTACTACTACTACTACTACTACCGCACACTACAACCACCACTACTAAAGCTGCTACTACTGCCACTGCTACTAAGATTAATAGTAATACTACTGCTCTTTCTTCTTCATGTACAATGCCCACAGGTGCCGAAGAACATGGGTCTCCACCCACTTCATTTCCCACACAACTTATACTCAGTCTTTCAATAAGAAGGTAGTAAGTAGTTAGTTTTACTAGCTTCTTTCCCTCCCCTTACTCTCTCTCTCTCTCTCTCTCTCTCTCTTACTTTCTCTCTTTCGCTTCAGCTTTCCAAATGTCATTAATTGTTCAAGGTATTCCATTCTCAAATAATTCCTAGACTGTGGTCTTTGATTGTTACAAAGTTTTCTTGTGAGTTTTTCCCCCCCGGTTAAGCGCTTCAACATCCATCATACCATCTGTACAGAATACTTTTATTATCCTACTCTCTTCATTTCAGAAAAGTTACTTCACTAACTAAATGATTTGCCTTGAAATTCATCTAACGTTTATATAGTTACTGTTGAATAGTCCCTGGTCAAATTTGATTGAACAAATCAGAAGTTCAAGCTGTTTCATTTCCTTTTTATGACTAAAGAATTTGAAAAAAAATTTGGCTGCCATTTTAGAAGATGAATTTATCGTATGTGGGACAACATATTTATTTCGCCCACCATACTCTTTTTGCTCACTATACATCCGACAATCTTTCTTTCCAAGCAAAAGTCTTATCTTGTTTAACGCCGTAAAATCTGGAGCTAAATATCAGTTTTAAAAAGCTCTTAGGGGCAAAGAAGTTATTTTGGATATTTATTTACCACTTGAACCTAGGGTCCTTTACAAGTTTTTGTTATTGTTGTTCTTGCATATCTTATTGCTGGTATTGTTATCGTCGTCATCGTTGTTGTTGTTGTGGTTGCAACTATTGCTGCTGTTTCTTGCATCATCTTTTATAGATAATATGGTTTATTTAAAAATTGTTTACTACTCGCTCTTGAGAATAGATTAATGTCTTGGAATGATGATTCTACTTTTTAGTTAATGATAAGAAAACGTTGTTTATTCGACAGACACGCCAGCAATTAAAAAGAACGATAACAACAGAAATCAACAGTCTTTGTCGTCGAAGCCATTATGATCAACACCATCATTATCACCACTGTCGTCGTCGTCGTCGTCATCATCATCATCATCGTCGTCGTCAACTTCGTCATCATCGTTATCATCATATATCATCAGCATCATCGTCATCACCATCATCATCATCAACTTAAACACCGTCATAATCGCTTTAATCACCATCAGCAGGAGGACATCAGGACATGTAAGCTATGGTTTCAGCCAACATATCGGCACGTGACCCGAAGGAAAGAGGAATTTTCTCGTGAATATCTGACCCAAAATACTCACCCCCCCCACACATATATATATATATATATACACATACACACACATACATACATCCACACACCCATACATACATGCATATATGTATACTAAGCCACAGCACGATAGAACATGAGGCGAACCCCTTGGTATGGAGTAAAATCATTCTTTCTTGTTTCACTTTCCAACATTTCTATCGAAGATGTTCCTCATCGATACAATCGTCAATATCGTAGCTGGCCATTGTCACTGTGGTCGTGGTCATCATCGTCACCATGATGGTCATCTTCTTTATAATCATCGTGAGCATCACGACGCTCTTCCTACACCGCTGTCTGCTCCGTTACCTCCTTCGTTTTCACTACATCATCATCAGCACAGACCACCGCCACCATCTCTGCCACCATTACCATCACCAGTACTATCACCATTAACATCAAATTTCCCGTCTATCTATTAATATAATTAGGTAAGAAATATTTGTGTTTCACGTTGATAAGTTTCTATTTTATTATTTTTTACAGTGATTTTATTTTCTATTTCTTGTCTGGGCATTGGTTATCTTACACCGTACCAATTCTATCATTAGTCAGTTAATTTCTTATCTAAAAGCGTATGCGTATATGTATCTGTGTGTTTCTGCCTGTATGTGAATATTCGTTTTATTTTGTGTCTATATGTCTATAGGAAGATGTCTTTTTCTAATCTAATAAATTGCTCAACTTTGCTTTATATACTCATACACACTCAAACATACATACATACATATACATACATACATACATTTACATACATGCATACATACATACATACATACATACATACATACATACATACAACCCACACACATATATATATAAATATATATGTATGTATATATGTATATATACACGCATATATATATAGGCATATGTATATACATATATGCATGTATATATATTATATTATATACATATATATGTATATGTATATATATATAATATATAAATATTATTATACATACATGTATATGTATATACATATATGCATATATATATATATATATATATATGCATCATTGTAAAGTTACTTGACTGTATGCATAAAATTAATTGAGGAAATTGATGAGATTTTTGGAAATTTGATTTTAAATACATATACAATATAATGTGTATACATGTTTGCATGTGAATACAGATTGAGGAGATGGAGATACATAGTACAAGATACAAATTCACACATATATATATATATATGTGTGTGTGTGTGTGTGTGTGTGTGTGTGTGTGTGTGTGTGTGTGTGTACGTTAACGCACGTTCGCATATATTCTTCGCATATGCCTCTGGTTATGTCAGTCTGCGTGTATATGTAGGTGACATATAGTATGAATAACAGAAATAAAGAAATAATGAGTCAAGAAAATTGTTTAGTAACATAAATGGGAATGTTACATATATCAATTGGCTAATGAGAGGTTTAAGTAGGAAAGAAATTTCACCAATGTTAACTATATGCCGGACATTTTATTGTAAGAATTTGAAGACATGTTGAAAGATATAAAACTGGGAAATCATAATAACCCAGTTGTTTAATGGTGGACGTGAAACAAATTAAGTGATTCTTTCTCTGAAGGACATCAAACATATTATGTGATTCTTCTTCTGTTGAACCTGTCGATAATTTATTTTGACTGTATATTTTACAACATAAAATGTAATAAAATGAAATCTATTATATGTGACGAAAAAAATTATGTTATATACATTGGTGTAAAAGGTAAATGTGTTATCGATTATTTCTTGTGAAATACACCTCATAATATATACGCAACAGAACGATGAGAATCGATTATATTTGAGCTGAATGATCTCTAATATGATTTGAAATCAAGAGGGTTTAGACCCTCACTTCATCAACCTGTAGTTGTTAAGGAAGCAATAGTAAGGCATAGTTATATTCATATAAACCAGATGTACAATTAATTGTATTTGCTTTTAGTGTGGCTGGTAGGTGGGGCATTTTCTCGCGGTACTTGTTTCGGCTTAGGGGTGGGCTGGAGGTAGTATTACTGGTAGTGGAGGTAGCGATGGAAGTAGCAATGGTGGTTGTGACATTGTCATTGAGATGCTGGTGATGTTCGTGATGGTACTGCTAGTGACCACGATGACCTTTGTGGTGATTATAACGATATTTGTGATACAAGAGCTAATCAACGGAGTAGAAGCGCTAGCGAAAGTGGTGGAGGCGTGTGACCGAGGTAGGTATACTGTTGATGGTACTAGTGTTTATGGTAATGATGGTAGCGGTTAGTAATCGTTGGTGCTTTTGTATTGTTGTTGTGGTACGTGTTAATCATATACCCCATAGTTAATTCGCTAATATTCACTGTAGTCCCGGCATATATGTAGTTCTTCAATGCAAAAACGTAACACATTTAAAAAATTTATATCGAAGAATTGACGACCGTACTTGAAATCAAGATCTCTCTATAATGAAACACTCAACAAATGTACCCTAATCGACGAAAAAGCCACTACCGAAGAAAGCCAGAAAAAAGCCGCCACTGAAGGAAGCCTGAAGAATACCTTGCGTAATTTGTTTCGATATTTTATATTTTTTTACGTTTATTTCTTTCGGTATTACATGTTCTGGGTTCGAATTCCCTCTATCTCAGATTCAACTTTTATCATTCCAGGATTGATAAGTTAAAGTACAAATCATATACTGAGATCTGTTTATCATTAATTTCTCCCTAAAAATCAGACCTTCTGGTCAGGTGAAAAACAATTATCCAGTTTTGCATGTAGTTCTTTAGATTTCTCAAAGAACGCTTGTACCTATATTTATATTATTCTTATTAAATTAATTAAATTCACATTTTAAAGCATATATTTCCCCTGATAATAAGCAAGAGAACGTTTCATTAATAGGTCTTCAAGTGAAACATCTCCGCTTGTACACCACATCTAACCCAATTGAATTCTGCGAGCCAATGGAAGAGTATCCACGTCGTCGCTTGGCCTGCTAGAAATAACAACCGTTCCTCGTTGAAAATATAACACAAAATACTGTGTACCTATACTATCATCAAAGGCGAAGATATTGACAACATCTGATATTTTAACGTGGTTTCAACTCAGAATAGCAAATTACTTAGCCATTCAACTGCTATGAGAGAAAACAGGTAATTGGAAGTAATTTTTACCTGATCCTTTATGTCAGGCGGTTCATGTCGATGTTAGCGTCACCTGAATAAATTTCCACCTGTGTGTCAGGCTAATAAAACTAACAGCCGTTAAGCGATGTCTAAGTCTCAATGCAATCTGTGAAGTCAAAAGTCTAACTTTCGACAATGTCAAATCAAGTGAACCTCAGAAATATATATATAGTTTATTTCTTCTGTACTTTTTACATCTTTCTTTTCTGGTGATTTTCTATCACACAAATAAGATGTTAAGCAAATATCACTCAATTTTGACTGTGGATTTAAGAAAGTGTTTTGCTCTCCTTACAGCAGTTCGGATAAAATGTTCATGACAATCTCCAGTAATTTAACGGACGTTCAGATATATATTCATGGAAGATTCTATTTTATTTCCCTCGATAATTGCATCAATTATTACTCAAATAACAAACTACAGGTAAATATATGTTGATCGTTTCGTTTTTCATTGACAATATAAATGTGTGTGTATGCATACATATATGCATATATGCATATATGTATATACGTAAGTATAGATAATATATATATATATATATATATATATATATATATATATAAACAAGAAAAAAGCAACAAGAATGGATTAGTTGTTCAGTACAATTGTTTCATACGAAGAACAGCTTTATTAAAAGCTGCAAATATTGCAGCAAATACAGGTGTCCCGTATTCATCACACAAAACACATATGAGTTTTCCAAACATCCTAGGGGATGAGGCTACACTCATGAAGTATCGACGAGAGTTCTATGAAAAGCAAAGTAAGATTGTAAGCAGACTTCAAAAGTTCTATAATGATGCACAGTTTTATAAAAGGTTTTTAAAAAAGTTTGTTAGCTTCACAGAAAAGGTAAATCCATCCATAATAATGCAGGTGTAATTTCCGGAGATATGAGGAGATATTTCATAATCAGAGACGATGAATTTATCCATAATAATGTAGATGTAATTTCCTGATATGTGAGATGTTGATCACACTTCTGTTCATTTCACAAAACTACTATGTTGGAAGAAGAGATTGACTATATTGCCTAAAGTCTGTCTTACAATGTATAAACTTTTGTATAAATAGAAACAATAATAAATAAATAAATAACCTGCTGTTCTAGTATTGCACTTAAATCTCTTAACGTATTTTCCTCTACTGATAGCCTTTGACCCCTTTGATACTTTCTTTTGTTCTCTTTATATTCTTATACCTGCTTTTAACTCTGTAGGAGTGGCAGTTGATAGCTGTATGATGGTCAAAAGTAATGTTCTCTTTTATAAATCTCAGATTCCTGCAACTCTGACCTAGATTTTCTGTCACCACAGAAATAAACTAATCTTTGTAGGTTGTGTACTTACACCCATTCCTCCCATAATGTCCCATAATGTCCTTATTTGGGCGGTTTCTGCTTCACTGACTTCTTTTAGCCAATATAGTCAATCTCTTCTACCAACATAGTAGTTTTGTGAAATGAACAGAAGTGTGATCAACATCTTCTCATATATCAGGAAATTACATCTACATTATTATGGATAAATTCATCGTCTCTGAGTATGAAATGTCTACTCATATCTCCGGAAATTACACCTGCATTATTATGGATGGATTTACCTTTTTCTGTGAAGCTAACAAACTTTTTTTAAACCCTTTTGTAAAACTGTGCATCATTAAAGAACTTTTGAAGTCTGCTTACAATCTTACTTTGCTTTTCATAGAACTCTCGTCGATACTTCATGAGTGTAGCCTCATCCCCTAGGATGTTTGGAAAACTCATATGTGTTTTGTGTGATGAATACGGGACACCTGTATTTGCTGCAATATTTACAGCTTTTAATAAAGCTGTTCTTCGTATGAAACAATTGTACTGAACAACTAATCAATTCTTGTTGCTTTTTTCTTGTTTATAATCACCCCACATTATTTTATGGTTAATACCATATAGATTTCTGGTGCATCTAAGTTAAGAACCGCATTCATGTGAATTCATTGGAACTCACTTGAATCTTAATTGTTTATATATATATATACATATATATATATATATTATATATATAATATATATATATATATAATACAGAGAGAGAGAGAGAGGGAGAGGGAGATTAGGGAAAGGTATTCCCTGTACAGAATACATTTCGTAGTGCTCAAGAGATTTGAACTTGAGTAGGTGGAGGAGTAAAGGCAAGGCCAATCAAGTTAAGCAAGTCGATAGACAAAGGATATTTAATGCATTTAACACAAAAAGTACATATAACAATGTCTGACATATTCCATTTTTAAACTCCATTCTGTCAACACTTCAAATTTACGATTATTTCCCTGAAGATAGAGGGTGGTGTTATCCGATGATTGAATCAATTTAGAATAATTATTTTGGACCACCAAACCGCCCAGAAACAGTTGTATCTGTATGTATATATATATATATATATATATATATATATATATATATATATATATATGTGTGTGTGTGTGTGTGTGTGTGTTGTGTGTGTGTGTGTGTGTGTGTGTTTGTATGCATATACACACATACATACATACAGTGTGACAGAGAAGAGCTGCAACACTAAACAGTTTCAAGGAGCGTTATAAACGAGAGCGCCTCACATCACTTACGAGGCAAGAGCTTGATAGTATGACTTCACAAAAAAACAAAATGTAAGCTCGATCTGACAGCATTTGCTACAGAAAACTGCACCGTTCTTATCATAAAACAACTTCTATAACCATTCAGTAGCTTTGTAGGAATGGATTGAATATACCGTTGATACACTCTGAGTTTCCCAGAGAAATTGCCATGTTAAGAGTCCATCCATATACGACAATAATGTATACAAGTAAGTCAAAATCTTAGGAACGTTGTGGTTGTATGTTTTAATGACATGGTGTACAACAGAGCTTGAAACATGTGGGACAGATATTCCACTTTTAATAAAGAGTGTAAATGCTATCTCCGTTACAAATAACCAAGTTATCACGGTCTCAAGCATAGGAAGTATACTAGAAATATGAGAGTTGAAGAAGCTTTACATATTAATTAACTAAATTTGCTAATAATCAGCTGTATGTGCTGAGCTGCGTGTATTGGCTGTTTAAAGTCTATCAGTTTACTTACGTACTCCTCTTGCCGCGTCAAACGTTACACTTTTTAATATGTGTAAGATGTGGTGTGTGTATGCGTGTGTTCATGTGTGTGCATGCGTCTGTGTGCGTGTGTGTATGTGTGTGTATGTGTGTTCATATGGCACAAACCTACGACAAGGCATACTGAAGCATTTCATACATTCAATCTGTATCAACATGCATTGGGGTTCAGTTCCAGAATGCAATGTGTTTGAATTTCATGTATGGAAAACGGACGTATATCATCGCACACTGACAGGTCACAAACACGCGCACAATCAGGCGTAGGCACACACACACACACACACACACACACACACTCACGTATACAAAGGGTTTGTGAGTGTGCTCTTATGTTTGTTTACACGTAAGCATGATAGATAGATAGATAGAGAGAGAGAGAGAGAGGGGGAGAGATAGGTAGATACATACATACATACATACATAGGTAGAGAGAGAGGAAGACAAATAGTAATATATATATATATATACATGTGTGTGTGTATTTGTGCGTGTGATTGTTTGTGTACGTATACATACATATATATATATAAAATACATATATATATATATATATATATATATATAATATATATATATATATATATATATATAATATATATATATATATTATATATACATAGGCAGATATATTGAAAAGTGTGTAAGAGAGTAAAATACTCACAACGCAAACGCATACACACACACACACACATATAATGTATGTATTTTCCTCTCTTACACATTCTTCTCAATACATCTGCCTATTTATCTCTTTTCTAAGACTACTACGCCTTCCCATTCTTTCATTTTCGTTATTTTTCTATCTCACACACCCTCCTTCCTTTCCGTATGCATCTCGCCTCTCCTTATTATATTTGCCTTACCTCATCCTACTCATTTTGTTATTTCTCTTTATTTTACCATTTTCTTGCATTATCGAAACCTAGTTTCTGTTTGTTTTCTATTAAGCTATTTTCATAGATTTTCTATCAATTTCGTAAATAGAAGCAGCAACACAAGAGAATAAAAAGACAAAATAAAGCAAATTAGAAAACACCATCTCATACAAATAATAAAATCTTACTAAAAAATTCATAGCGATCATGATTAGAAATTTCTCAATGAAAAGAAAAAGTAACTTTCGTTATAAATATTTGCTAATTATTCTCTCAGTAATATAAAGTTTATTTTTGTCTTAAATAACGCTTCTTTTCTCGATGATACATTTATTATCTTCGCCCAGTAAGACAAGCTCCGTATTGGATCATTACACGATCAGGCCACACCATTTTAGTCAGGTGGCTGTTAGAAAATGCATCAACTTGGTAATATCTAATTACTGCCCCTTAAAAAACGAGGGGTCCTACATATGAACATTCCACCTGTTAGAAATAAAATCCATATCTTTCACTCTTAATAACTAAAGGCAAAACGCAAGAGAAAAAAAAACGAAGGGTCGGTGCTGGAAAGATTTTGAATATATTTCCATTATTCGAGAAAAATTAATAATATTTATACGTTTGTAGAGGTCACTGCTCATGGAAAGCTAGCCCAAAGATTTAGGAAGTTGCGAGCTGGAAATGGTCAGTATAGAAAACACATAGCAGTGCTCAAATGATTTGAACTTAAATTCTGAAGGGCTTATCAACGACTTGGGTCACGGGATCAAGAGAATCCATAAGAGAAATCCAGATGACATGGTATAGGTGTAGTGACTTTGTATAGAGACATAAAAACACAATTAGGTTTGATATGTATAAAGGTATATAAACATGTATACATATTGGCATACCGATGCATACATATAAATGTGTATGTGTATGTATGTATATCTATATATGTATATATCTTTATATATGTTTATATATGTTTATATATATATATACATATATATATATATATATATGTGTGTGTGTGTGTGTGTGTGTGTGTATGTGTGTGTGTGTATGTATAACCTAATTGTGCTTGTCTACATCACTATCGTTCTTTCTCTTTCACTCTCTCGCTCGCTCCCTCTCTCTCACTACTTATACACACACACACACACGTATATATATATATATATATATATATATATTAAGAATGAAATGTCTAGTTTTCTTATGCAGCCGTTCACTGAAGAGTTATATCATCACTTTTCGAAATACAATTCATGGTGTCTGATTATATTGTGAGTTTTCTCTTGTAACTCAATTTTTGTGAACCCATTGATAGATGAAAAATTCAAATGAAGTAAAATAAATTTTCAGTTCATAATCGGGCATTTCATTCTTAATGATCTGATAGATATATATATATATATATATATATATATATATATATATATATATATAATATTATATGTGTGTGTTGTGTGTGTGTGTGTGTGTGGTGTGTGTGTGTGTAATCTCTTTTCTGTCATCATCTCAAATGTAAAACCTCTTCCCTGAAGACGGAGACTGCTTTTTACCTGATGATGGAATCAATTTACTATCATTATCTTGAACCACCAAGCCCCAAGAAACAGCTGTTGGACTCCTAAAATTCTTATTCCATTCCTCCAAACCCTGATATCATTTCTATTCTGTGTAAGGCGAAACATTTTAAATGTAAACATGTACATGTTTTGTATTAAATGTATTTAATATTTTTGTATAGCGACCTGCCTAACTAGCTTATCCTTACTTCTACTTCTCTACTCGTACAAAGTTAAACCCCCTGAACACCACGAAGTGTATCTATACGGAACATAACTGATTCTTTTCTATGAAATGTATATATATATATATATATATATATATATATATGTATATATATATATATATATATATATAGTCATATAATATATATATATATATACATAACTGTCATTTTGAACACTTTAAAGTCTTCTTGCACGACACGGTAATCTTACATTAATACTTGCTGATGGTAGCTATCAAACTTAACAAACGATCAGAAATTTTAAAGAAAGAAATATTTTATGTCAGTAGAACGCACAAATTTGCTTCGTTGCGATTGTTGCTATGAGCAGTTTTCTGTTATTAACTATCATTTTCTTATAGCATACGCATTTCATGCTTTCAAATTGAAGCGTAAACTACTCAAGCGTATCTAAATTAGTTGACAACTGGTAAACCTATGCATCTACATGCATACATACACACATACATACATGCATAGATACATACACACATACATGCATGCATACAGGCAATCACACATGCATATATATATATATATATAAATATATATATAGAGAGAGAAAGAGAAAAACTTACTTTGAAATGGATGCGTGGTGTTCATTCACAATAATAAATAATATATATATACATATATATAATATATATATAGATATTATATATATAATATATATATATATATATGTATATGTATATATATATATGTATACATATATATATATATATATATATAGATATATATATATATATATAATATATGTATAGGGGTGAAAAGGAACACACGAGTTGATATATATATGAAAAAACAAGTAAAAAATAGAAAATGCTAAAATAATTTTATAGTGAACATTTCAGTACCGGTTTCGGTCATTTTGAGACCTTTTCAACTGTAACGATTAAATAATTAAATTTAGAAAAATTAGAAGAAAAGTTTTTTTAAAAGAATATTTCTATAGTAGTGTTCAGATTTAAGTGGCATTCTGCCTTTCTCTGACTCCCTTGTTTTACTTCCTTGTTTTCTATTTTTGACTTGTTTTTTCATATATATATATATATATATATATTTATATATATATACACATATATATATATGCATATATGGGTACAGGACGTCAAAAAAGCATCAGCAAAATGACAAACGAGAATATGCCAAAGAAAAACATGGAAAACGAACTTTTTTTCGAACAACGAAAGAAACAAATAGAGATACGAGACAGGCAACATAAAGAACATTCCCTTCATTAGTTGTCCCCTGTTTTATCTACTCTTCGTTTCGGAGATAGGGACAAGATGCGACTTCGATAAATCAGTCCTTCCTGCAAACCAAATTAAATAAAATTTGGAATTTTTTGTGCGAAGGTAACAAAATCAGGACAGTAAGAACAAAACAGTAAAAAGAAAAGGTGTAGGCTGTTAAGCCATAACGAGGTGAAGCGAGGAACGCTGGAAAAACGAGCTTTGAGAAGAGACAGGCAAAACCACTTTCGAGGAAGTGGAAGAAAGAAAGATAGATAGCCGTTGGTCACGTGTGAGCTACGAGAGAGTCAAGGATGAAGAGTCAAGGTGAGAGGAGAAGAATTAGAGAAAAGGTGGGAGAGAAAATCAGAAAGGAAGAAGAACAAGAGAGGGAGATAGAATAGAGATAGTTTTGTAGAGTGCGCATCGGAATAATTTAGATAAAACTTACTTTGAAATGGATGCGTGGCGTTCGATCATATAATAATATAAATAATATATATACATATATATACATACAAGTATATGTTTACATATATATGTATATATACATGCATATATGGGTATCTCTCTCTCTCTCTCTCTATATATATATATACATTTACATGCATATTAAAATACACATACTCACATAACTTTTTTCGTACATAAATTGGCGTACAATTATATACACGTATAGAGATATACACACGTGTTGGCACGCCTGTGCACTGAACTCACGATCATCGACAGATTCATGTTAGGAAAGGTCATCTTGCCATATAAGTGTTTCATTTTCGTGTGTATAAGTGTGTGCGCGCGCGCATGTGTGTGTATGTCTGTGTGACTATGTGAATCGTTATTATATACCTTATACTTTGATAGATATAGAGATAGTTAGAAAGTTAGGTAGATATAGAAAGAGAGGAGATGGATTTTTGAAGCTTCGACGACGTTATAAGCATTCGGCTATTGGAGCATTGCATCTTATTGCAGAAATAGCCGTGTGCTAATGAAATTCATTACACCATTTCTTGTTTCCGTGTTATTTATAGTATCCCCTCTTACACTCTTTTCGTGACCAACGCTTTCATTTGAAGAATATGTGTAGTGATTCTAACACCCGGCTATTAGTATCGCTATGGCTAAACGAAATATTTAAATAGATAGATAAATAAATAACTTTATTTATTGGCCACACAGGGCTGAACACAAAGGGGACAAATACAAATGTAGAGCTTTTCTTTTCGAAGATGGAAAAAGGAAAAGGAAAATAATGGAAACAAATGTAAAAATTCCGATCAAAAGGGATCGTGTATCTCAGAAATAATAATTTTTTTTACAGTAAGAAACAAGATTAGTTTCATCTGTGGAAAGAAAAGCTCACAGAAAAGACCACGGTAATCTCAGGTAGGGAGGAAACAAACACATGAGAGCAAAGTGCTCTCTCTCTCTCTCTCTCTCACTCTCTCTCTCTCTCTCTCTCTTACGATTTACAGGATCACGCTCAAAGTGGTTTCGTCACTCGCACGCACCATCTTTGCTACATTCACCCACCTTTTTTCGAAACTTTCACGAGACAAAACCTGCCTCTCCATTCTCACCTTCCTTTTCAAGTGAGATAGATAGAGAATTAGGTAGATAAATTGATTGATTGATAGATATATAGATAGATAGAGAGAGAAATAGATAGATAGACAGATAGATAGATAGATAGATAGATAGATAGATAGATAGATAGATAGATAGATAGATAGATAGATAGATAGATAGATAGATAGATAGATAGATAGACTGATTAACCAGCTAAAGCTGCAGGAATACATCGGTTGTGCTATTTCTTTTTGTAAATGGACAAATATTTGTAAACAAATATGTTATACTCAAAATACTTCAGCGTATAACAACTTGTTGGAAATAATAAAAATAATTCCAAATATTTAGGGTCGCACAAGAAACTTTGTCCAAACGTTCATGTTGCAGATATTGTCATCGTTCATTTAATAATTTCGTTCTTTATTGTACCTTACTATTGAATAATTACTATTGAACACTTTTCTTTTTTGTTTTATATTGATTTTTTTTAAATACAGACGTAAGCATATCAAACGATTGAAAGTACAGTATCATTAAGGATATGACCAAAAAACGAGGAAACTAATCAAATGCACTAGTCTATAAAATTCATTATGTTAACCAATTAGTAAGCTTATCATTTCTATGGGAAGAAATTAGCAAAAATAATCAATAAAGAAACAAAATACGAAGCTTTCGATAAGTAAAATAATTCAGTTTTCGTTCGTGTTTTCGGTCCTATCATTTTTACACGCATGCATTTGGGGTTTTGATATACCATAGCAATCGTGTAAAAGTTTAAATTCTTTCAAATAAAGTCTGCTTTAAATCTTTAAAGTAAATTTTCCCCGTCAATTCTCCTCTTACTTTTATTTTAAATAGTTAATACACATCATGATAAAAATAGTAATTATGCTTCTCTGATAGATTCCGTTTTACAAAATATTGACTTCTAAAATTGTCATTCTTGTATAGAAAGATATAAAATAGTAAATATGTAACAAATTGTTTCTTGAATATACTCCTTCTAATGTTGAAAGTAGATGCCTTTTAAGGCTGAGCATTTGGTCTTTCAGAGCTAGAAGATAGAAGGATCCATTGGAATGGCTCTATTATCGATTTCTTTCGACAATCTACGTATGTAACGAGGTTTCCAGACTTGAGTTCTACTCATGTGTCAAATAAAGTATAAAAGTGATATTGTCTGTAAAAATTAGAAATAGGACACACAAAAAGAATCTATTTCCAAACTAATCGAACATAAATAATGCAATGGGTTATTTCCCTTGAGTGTTTAATATATATTGTACAGGTGCTATGCGTTATTTCCCTTGGGTTTTAAAAGAAATTAGTTCTATGAGGTAGATATAAATGTCTCATCCAGGGGCGTATTGTCGATTTTTCAACAATTTAAGTATGTCACGAGGTTTCCAGACATGAGTTCTACTCACGTGTCAAGTTTCATCAAAATCAATAAAACGATGTAGGAGCAGTTGGCTAACAACGCCACAAACAAAGACACACCGATTTTCCACATATGTAATAGATGTATGTTGGTTTATATGTATGTTTGCATAAGCTGTAAGAAGTAGAACGAACCAACGATGAAACTTTTCTGTCGACATTTAACCTTCCATAAATGGCAGGCATTATATAAGAACCTCTTATCGTAAAAGAGGAACGATTCATTGAACAAAGTATTCATAGATACACTATGCCTAAAATAAAGACAGGACTACGTCAGCAGAAAGACCCCTCAGCACAGCACTGATATATAGGACTGATCGAAGGAACAATAACAAATTAATTAAAACCACGAAACATTTACGCATACACAAAATAATGAACATTCAGTAATGTGAAAGACACATGCTAAATTGCACTAGTTTCATGTCAACGTCCAGATATTTGATACCCATATAAGCATTCGATCATGACTGAATAAATTATATTGTAAATATTTTAGAATAAGTTGGTCTGAGGGTGGATGCACATATTCTAAAACAGAGTTTCCCGATTAGAGATTATAGAGATAAAAGAGTAGTTGTAGTAGACGCAATTTAGCATGAGACATTAGGATTCTGACTTATAATCTTAGAAATTAGGCATTGTGTTTTGTGCCTGCCGTTCATGTCGAAGTCGTAAAAGCACAACTTTGAAACGTATAAATTTCCCGGAAATATATTGGTAAGACGAACTGAGAAGTGCAGGTTCAAGAATTTATGTCAAAATATGAACTATTATTCCTACAGTACACCTAAAACCAGTCCCTAGTTCTATCTCCCACACCATAAAGGAATGCTTTCCTCTCGA